>NW_017805983.1:4274385-4305108 GCF_001891065.2 Hippocampus comes
GGGGGAGGGGGGGGGGGGGGGTGGGTGGGTCTAAGAGCATGAAAGCAAATATTAGGACTCGAGACTGGTACCAATTTGGGTGCGTCGGCACCCAAATTTTTCAATGGTACACAGACAAAAAATAAAATAAGAGGTTGCACTAGTGCAACCGGCCTTTCGAGAGGTGAGGAGGAAGGTATTAGTGACTCCCTATACCTTGTGACCAAATATTTAATACTTGCTTAAGGAAAAAATTGGGTACACCTAAATTTTGTGCTGGTGCAGCAAATAAAAATAGTTGGGTGCACCAGTGCAAAAAGTTAGTCGAGAGTGCTATTTATCCAGCAGAAGTCATTGTGGTTTAATTAAAACAATATTCCTGGTATATTGTGTAAAAAAACTGCTGCGGTAACAAATTACGTGCTCCTTTTTATCGGCATGTATTAGGGAACATGTATTCATGTGCGTTACTAAGGGTCCGTGAAGTCCCTAAGCCCATATCACGCCATTTAAAAAGCCCTTGTAGCGAACCGAGATAGACAAGAGAAGCGAAAAAAGGGATAGAATAGCTGAATTGATTGTGCGAAAAAAGGGATAGAATAGCTGAATTGATTGTGCTGAAGTGTTGTGGCTACAAGCTAAAAGGAAAGACAGGTGAAATTGAGTGCGACAGATAGGGTGACACTGACGCGATGATTGCGATGTTATGAAGGGTCATTCTCACACAGTGGCATTGCTCATGAGAAATTCAAGCGGCCATTTGCATCAGTGTCACCTTCCCCGAGCGCCATCTCACATTAGATAAAACTATTACTGCAATAAGCCATCCAGGAGGCCACCTATATTCCAAGCAGGACATTCGAACACTGACAGACGTTTATCCTGAAACACTGAGAAAACGCAGGAGCATTGCTTTAGACAAGCACGTAACCACGACATTTGTAATAGACTAACAACGAATGGAGTTGAATTTGTACTTTTTTTTTTTTTTAAGGAAAGAAAAATACAGTATGTACAGAATAAATAATTCTCCCCCTGCAAAAATGCAGGTTAAAAGAGTACGCTATAGCACGTTGTCATACAAGCAAGCCATACACAAAACCCTCCAGCCCTACCCCGTCTTCCTACCACCTGCATGTGAGAAATGTCAGTGATAGCAACAGTTGTTATGGTACAGCGTTTCCTGGGAAACTAATGAGAGTCAGACCCAAATAATAAAGTAAAAGCTGCAAAGGTCGAAGGGCAAATGCAAACTTCAAACCTTTAGCCCCTCAGAGAGCAGAAGACATGCACTGTAGAGTGCACACGTAACCAAAACTGACAAGAATATTATACTGTAGATGCTTGGATTATAAATTCCATGCACTTGAGGTGAGAGCGGGACGAAGCCATGTGCTTTCAATATTTTATTTAACCATGGGAACTTGATGTTTATCTGTCTTTCATAGGGATTTGAATTACAATGAACTCCAGGAGTTCCCTGTGGCCATCAGGACACTGAGTAAGCTTCAGGAGCTGTGCGTACACACACACACACACACACACACACACACACACACACACACACACACACACACACACACACACACGAAATAACACCTGCCCAACATTACTATCATGGCTGAGTTATCCTCACTAATCCCGTTAAGTGAATTTAATGTGGCATTCGGATACAATCCCCCTCACCCCCAAAGCAGGTGCTGGCTGCACCCCCCACCCCACTCAGCCGCGTTCCCGGACACACACACACACACACACACGCGCGCGCGCACTTCATGTCTTTACTCCAATTCAGCAGATGTTCCAAGGCGCACACGTGTCACAGATACACACAGCATACATGCTCATGTTCAAATCTCTTGCATCCCAAAATGTTTTTCAGCTGTTCAACGGCAGGTGCAGCATGACTTGCCTCAGTCACACAAACCCCCAAGACAAATCATCCCCATATTAATAGATTGCCTGACTATATATTGCAAACTGACTTCCATTCGCAGGGGCTTTCATAACAACAATATCAAAGCAATCCCCGAGGGAGCCTTTGTGGGAAATCCTCACCTCCAAACCATGTGAGAACTTCATGCTTTTGCTACGTTAAAAACTGAAAGGCTATTTTTAGCCAACATCTTGAAAATCATCATGTCAAGCCCATTTTATTTCAACATCCATCGTAATTTTTTGCAGCCATTTTTATGAGAACCCCATCCAGTTTGTGGGAAAATCCGCTTTCCAGTTCTTACCCAAGTTGCACACACTGTAAGTATGAGGTCAGCAGAACACAGTTGCAGTGAGTTCACCCAAACGCTATTTAAATCATTTGTATGTCCCAAGCGGCAAGAGTGGACATGTGTAACGGCATACTGAATGATGTTGTGTTAGCATATTGCTGTGCTGTGTCCTGATGTGGTAAAGAGAGAGTGTTGTAAGAATATGTTCAATGGTGTGACTTATGATGTCTAGTGAAGCAGCCAAAGCAGACTGTATTGATGTTGGATGAAGAGTGTGATGGTTCAAATGAGCTGTTAGGCAGAGTCTGGGGAACAAACATATGTGTGCATGAGTGAGAGTGAGCACTTTTCGGAGACTAAATCTCGTTTTTTTTTTTTTCCCCTCTGCCTGCAGTTCCCTGAATGGAGCCGCCCCAATTCAAAACTTCCCTGACCTGAAAGGAACAACCAGCTTGGAAGTTTTGTGAGTGTCTCCCCTCTATGAGAATGACTTTACTCACAATATCATTTTATTATAGGCAAAACTTCAACACGTCTGATAATGATAATAATACTTGCAGCAAGGTTCATTAACAACAGTGCTTCCTGGTTCAGAGGATGACACACGACAACAGGATTAGACCATTTTTGATTCTGAGGACAAAGCCATTATTCCATCGACTGGTTGATCATGAATTTAGCCGGCTTTACTACTCTTGAGTCAATTAAAGTGGCCGAAGAGATCCTACCATTTGGTGGTTCAATTGACACTACTGTCGAACAGGGGCAGCAGTTGTTCAGCCTGGAAGGACTAACCATGTCCTCTGATTCCAAAGCCCAAATCCTACTCCAGACAAATAAAAGAGCACCTAACTATTCGAGAGATGCTAATCTGCTTGTGGGGTACTGCTGAGGGACATGCGAGCAAGGTATTGCTTGCCTGCATGGGTGTGATGATCTGGTTCTGGGTGTGGTGTGCAGCACAAAGTATACATTGGAGGGTGAGTTCAATTATCCCTTGAGCAGACATGAATGGGGATACACGGTGGACACCCACATAGTTGCAGATCGGCACCTGACATTCGCATCGGTACCCATTTTGTCGACATGGGTTTTTTTCAATATTTATGAACATTCTTTATTTTTTTTTTAAATGTTTGGTTTTCAATTTTGTCAAATGAATGTTCATCTGTGTTTTTGAAGAACTTTTGAGGGTGGAAACAAAATTTGTTTTTTCTCACAATGCATTTCAGTGGCCGTTATTTTCGCTATTCCTCCCTATTACCCTTGAACGGTGGGCGGGATCCACTGTAATAAACCAAAGTACAAAAAAACTAAACAAAAAAACAAGATATCTGCATTTTTATATGGATTTGTATGTAAATTTTATGGGTTCTTCTTTAGTTGCAGCTCTAAAATAAATTGAAAAATATACAGCAAATCCTTGCGATCGATATCAGAATCAGATGCATAAAACCCTGATTGGAGCATCCATGGTTCAATATGACATAAAAATGGACAACAAGCAAGACTGGAAACACATGTGATGATAGTGAAATTGCCCTGACCATGTGGGTTTCAGATCTTCGGGGAAAAAGACACCCAGAAAGTCAAAATTTCCTGTCTCAATATGTGAGGCTCATTGCAAAGTGCTGTCACTTGTTTGTTTGAGAGGATTGTCTTTCTCACTCTAGGACACTGACGCAGGCGGGTCTCTCGACTCTCCCTCTCGATCTATGCGAACAGCTGCCTCACCTTAGAGTGTTGTAAGTATACGTACAAAAACAAACACAGAGAGGGGGCAAAACTGCACATGTGCAAAAGTCAAAGGATGAGCCGCAACCCCTAAAATCAATCGTCGTCGTGTGGTGGTGTTGTAGGGAACTGTCATACAACCAAATACAGCATCTGCCAAGCTTTTACCACTGCTCCGCACTACAAGAAATGTGAGTGATCAACACTGCAATCCCACAAATTGATATTCACAAATTCACACTTCACCTAGAAGGTTTTCTCAACAGCGGGCTTCAGCACAACCAAATCACGAGGCTTGAGTCCAGTACCTTCCAGCAGCTCTCCTCTCTAAAAACACTGTGAGTAAAACTTTTTTTTCCATATCGCATACTGTATGTTTTAATTAGAACTGCATCATGCAGGGCAGGACCCCACCAGGAGTTTTTGGGGGAACACATTCTTGTGAAACACACCAGTTTAATCTCTACAGGCCTTTCAATTCTTTTATTTATTTTTTTATAAAATCTATACAAAGTGCTCCTGTTTGGCAGGCAGACGACGAGATAAGTTAGATCCAATAAGGGAATTTAACACTTTAAAAGGCTGATAATGGCAAAGAGGGTCCTAAACGTACACTCATATGCAGCTTTACTGACATCTATTGGTCAGAGACATACAGTAATCAAAATAGAATTACTTAGTTTTATTTTGGGCAGCACTGCGATTGACTGCTTAGCATATCCGCTTCACAGTGCAGAGGGGCAGGGTTCGATTGTGGCTCCTTCCTGTGTGGGGTTTACATGCTCTCTCCGTGTCTACGTGGCTTTTCTGCGGGTACTCCGGGCTCCTCCCACGTTCCACAAGCATGCATGGCAGGTGAATGGAACACTCTAAATTGTCCCTGGGTGTGAGTGTGAGCACGAATGGTTGTTCGTCTATGTGTGCCCTGCGATTGGTTGGCAACCAGTTGAGGGTGTACCCTGCCAACTGTCCGGTGACAGTTGGGATAGGCTCCCAGCACGTGAGGATAAGCGGAATGGAAAATGGATGGATGTTTTATTTTGTTCACTTTTTTTGTCAGGGATTTAAGCTGGAACAAGATAGACTGGATCCATGAAGATGCCTTTGCCTCATTGCATTCTTTGGTCAAATTGTAAGTAACACATGGTGCTAGACAGCGAGTATTTCTTTGTTGTTGTTGTTTTGTAATGTTGTTGTGTAAGAGCTTTGCATGGAATTCCAAAGAGCTGTTTATGAACATTCCATAGCCCACGGGGAAAATACTGCACATGTTTTGTGGTCGTTTTTAAAACTTGACTTGAAGGATTGATCTGAAATCCAACTATTTGTTTCTTCGTTTCTTTCCTCATCACAGGGACTTGACTGAAAACAGGCTTAGCTCAGTGCCATCTGCAGGACTGGAGGGTCTCACCCATCTCAAGCTCAGGGGAAACAATGAATTATATGATGCCTTCAGCCCCGATCACTTCCCTCGTTTAAGGTAAAGCGAACACTTAAACACACACAGCACAGTCGTCGTGAAAGCACTAGGCTCACCTTGACCGTTGAAAATTAAGAAACATTTATTAGCAGCAAGTTCATTCTTGTTGAAATCTCTGCAGGCATGGGAAGGTTTTGTAAGGTAAACTGAATAAGTGAGTTTGGAAGAAATACAACGTTTTTTAACAGTGCATTGTGTTCTGCGTCCTGATTGGCTAAGAGACTGTAGCCTAATGTCAAGAGTCTCCGCGACTTATCGCTGTACAGCTTGCCAAATTTTCTCCATGACAAAACCCACAATGTCAATGAAACGTTCTGTAAAATATTTCTCAAAAACTGTCAGTTGTTTGTAAGAAAACGTTTATATTTTTGTCTTTTTTAACTGCTTGGGACTGAAAAAAGTTTTCATCCTTGGTTTCATTCAGTACAGTATTGTATTGTATATGTAATAATAGTAAACAATAAAGATAACTGCTTCACGGATTTCACTTATTACGCGTTTTTTGGCACGTAAGCCCCGCGATAACAGCCTATCAAATATCTGCAATCTCGCCTTTGTGTCTTTTTAGATTTTCTGGGTCAGTTAGGTTGGAGCGTGTCGCTTGGTGTGCGGCGGATCTACTAATGGCCATGTAGCGTTGATGCGACTTCATCACATTCTCCTGATTCCAAGTCATTTTAGCAAGGCTGTCTGTTGCAGGGTGATTGAGATGCCGTATGCCTACCAGTGCTGCGTGTATGGTTCTTGTGACAGCTACAAGACAGTCAACCAGTGGGACACTGATCAAAGCAACGCTGATGAACTTCACAAGAGAACTGCTGCCATTTACCCACACCGAGGTAAATATTTAGTTCAAAACATTTATAAAAATGAACACAGTTCACAGAAGCAGCAGTGTCATTTTCCTAAGTACAATATACCAAATGATCAATCTGGCTACATCCTGTAAAGCTTAAAGCTGTGGAGTTATAAATGTTGATCCCAATGATTCCAGATGATCCTGACCTAGAGGAATTCCAGCTAGAAATAGAGGAGTCCAAACTTCAGGCCAGTGTCCAGTGCACTCCAACACCAGGTGTGAAGTTTTATTGATTGAATCACAGTTTGAGAATGCAGTCGATTTCATTGAACTTTGCCAGGACACAATTTAGGGGTGAGCAATTGATAGATTTTGTTCTAATGCTGATGGATTGCATATGTTTGGTGTCACAGGTCCTTTCCGTCCCTGCGACTCTCTGTTGGGAAGTTGGTTGGTCCGTGTTGGTTTATGGACCATCTCCCTGGTGTCACTGTTGGGGAACTCACTGCTGCTCCTTTCTCTATTCAGCTCCCCGTGCCCAATGTCGCCATTAAGATTCACGGTGGCCTGCATGGGTGCCTCTAATCTGCTGACAGGTGTTTGTACAAGCACACTGGCCCTTGTAGACGCTTTAACAATGGGAGTCTTTAACCAACATGGTGCCTCCTGGCAAGGAGGCCCAGGGTGTCAGGTGACCGGATGGGTATGGGTGCTTGCTTCCGAGGCAAGTGTGTTGCTGCTGACGTTGGCGGCTGTGCAATGCGGAGCAAGCGTGACATGTGCCCGCAGCTACAGCAAACCGTCCTCACTGAGAAGTGTGCGTATATTTGCACTTTTGTGTCTGACTCTCTCACTCATTGTAGCTTCTTTTCCTCTGCTTGGAGTTGGGGAGTATGGATCATCTCCTTTCTGCCTACCGACACCATTACCACCTTCAGCTTCTCAGCTACCATCTTCCTTGGTCTTTCCCTTAGTGCTCATTATGATGAACACCCTCTGTCTACTCGTAGTGACGTGTTCATACATCCGACTCTACTGGCAATTACTAAGAGGAGAATGTGAGGGCCTGTGGGACTGTGCTATGATCAAACACGTCGCCTGGCTAATATTCACAAACGGCCTCCTTTATGTGCCAGTGGCTTTCTTCTCCATCTGCTCACTCCTGGGTCTCTTATCTGTCGGAGAGGAGGCGCTCAAATCAATCATTTTGCTTCTTCAGCCTCTACCTGCCTGCCTGAATCCACTACTCTTCCTACTTTTCACACGACACCACTCCCAGTATTTTTTCTGGTATTGCCCAAAAGGGCCTTTGCAGCTTCGCCGCGACTGCACCACAGACTCGCTGGTCTCTGTGGAGACAGAGAAGAGCTCCTGCTCGGAAACATCGACACAACTGTCACTGGCCGATGCCAGCACCCTGTGCAGTCGGGCCTCCTCTGTCCACTCTCAAATGGACCAGATTCGATTATCTCAGTACTCCGCTACTTCTTCCGTTCCTCTAATCTCCTGCCAGACACCCATTGTCAGAGGTAAAGACAGACCGAAAGAACAAGGGACCCTTGACAACAAAGGATGTCTGAAGACTTTGAATCAAGATATTCGTAACAACTGCCCGATGCATCGCTCAACCATGACTGACTCCTTTGCTCCAAATCCATAAACGACCAAGCTAACTGCCTGAAAAGCAGGGTATTACAGACACTCACAGGTCATCATGTACAGTGGCAGCAATACTAGTCCAGGGCCTGAGTCGACAAAGCGCCTCTAAATGAGACCACATGGAATATATGAGTACTCTTGAAAAGCAATGAGTGGTAGAGTGCCTCTAACAAGGGAACGTGCAACAAGAAGTTCCGCTGCAATAATGAATGAAAATATCATTATGCAAACAAAGAGGACAATTTTAGAACCCTTTTCAGTGGACTGCAGTCGCAGACTTCCATATAGTATCTTCAAGAAAGATCTAGTAAAAGCTGAAATAGACCCCATTGAAATGAAGACACCTTGGAGAACTTGTAAGCAGGGTGGACTTCAAATCTAGCATCAAGAACAGAGTTATATGTATAAATGCTATATTAAAATGTGACTGATCACAGGCATGCGGCTTCAAAGTTACACGTTGCCCGGTTATAATTACCGTAACTATTTGTGTTTATTCCTGCTTTCGAGTGACTTGACAATGAAAGGATTCATTGTCAAGCATGTCAGGTGATTAACCGGAGTAAGCTAGCAAATGCAAATGTGTGGAAAAAATTCACGTCATTCATTTTGTTCTGTCTGAAACATCAAATAGCACCTCCACAAAAAGATGGGGGACAGGGAGGAATAATGTCTCATTGCAATTTTGCCAATTATCTGGGGATTTAAAGGTAGACCACGCGTGTGTACAGTATATGCAACTACCTCCACACTAGCATGTTATTAGGGATGCACAGATGCCAGTATTGGATGAGATTGGGGCACGATTGACATCATCAGCAAGCACTCAAATATAAGTAGGAGAGACCAGGGACAGTTGTAACACGGGTCTGTTTTGCAGTTGCTCCAATCAGAAACAAGTTATACTGACTTTTTTTTCGGGGAAATCCTGATAGCTCAGAATTTTGTTTTCTTTTTTTGCTCAAATTATGTTTATGATTATAGCCTAACTTTGTAGTTGAACTCATCAAATGTATATCATGTTGATTATGTGTCTGTAGTGTTGGGGTCAGAGCGGCCTCCTCTTCCCCGCGTGTTCGTTGAATTTCGGACGAGGAGAATGTTGGTAATCCAAATAAAGGCTGGAGGCGATGAACAGTTCCTTCGAAGGCTTTTAATTTATTTCTGCAGTTTACAAATCGATTTGGGCTCCTGAGGGGTCCAGATTTGAAACAGGAAGCGTAGAAGAAACACATTCATGAGATTATATAGAGACAATATGATAATGAGAGGCGGGTAGGTACGCCTCTCATGCAAATCCCGGAAACAAAGAAAGTAACATGACATCTGACCCGGCGTGGCTGGAAGACATTTGGAGTGGTGGGGGGAGACCAAACCACCACGACCCACCATTTGGTGTGATAGCAAGTTCCAGAACCCCTGCTGTGCATACATCCTGAGATAAGAGGTCTTCCCAGGGGGGCCTAACAGCGATCAGGGACCGACCCACGGTGCGGGGGAACAACGGAAGAGACACTTGGGGGGCCGTTAATCAACCAAGGAGGAAGAAGATAAACTTTAACACCACATATGTTGTTTTAAGTGTGCAAACAAATGTTCAGGAAAGAGACTGAGATCAATAGTACTCATAGCAAAGCGCAGTCCCTCAATAGCTGCAACACAGATACTTGAGATAACAGTTCCTCTTTTGATGTTGACATGTCCTCTGGAGGGGTCCTAAAAGTGGTGCGGGTGAGGGGGTACCAAAGGTGATTGTAATCACAGTAAGCAGGAAATACCTTCAACAGCATTCTACATTGTTTCTTTCAAATCCAGCTAACAGAGAGGAATCATATCTTAACATTCGTTGCTATATTTTATTGAGATTGCTTATGGCAAATGTTAGCCTTAAGCCAAGATAGCTAACTGCTAATGCACTCAGGTTTAACCAACTTTCCTGGGGTAAGTTTTAACATTTAAAAAAAATTCACCACGACCTAAATATAACTTGAATGTATCAATGCAATTGTGATTTTCATTGGAGAAAACAATTGCCCATCAATTCCACATTTGAGGACAATGAATTTGCACCTTCACAAGTAACTTATCATCCAGGTCCAGCTCTACCAACTAACCAAACTTGTGATCCAAGCCTCCACAGCAGCTAAGGACCCTCGGACAACCAACCAAACTGCTGCTCCAGCCATCAACCAAGCCATTGAAAAAGCCACAGTCTCTGCTGAAGAAATATTGACTTGGCTAAACGCTAGTCCAATACTTGTTTAACCCATACAAAGAGGAATTCCTTTTAACAAAATGGAAGACGAAACAATACAAGCAATAAGTGACACAAGTTTCAAGCTGGCATTGGAAGTCGAGCAGAAGAGTTTTCAGGTAAAACAGCTTGGAAAGGAAAGTGCATTGTAGCTAGTGTACAGTCGTACCTTTACTGCAATTTCATTCTTATAAAGCTTAACGTTTGTGTATTTTAACCCCTACAGTAATTTAGTTCCAATGTTTTAAATATAAAGCTTTTAGTGTCTTTAGTCATTATCATGGCCTTTATTTCATCATGTTACATTTCACCAATTGACCTGGATCATGGGGTCAGTTTTAATATTTCACTCCTTGCAGTTTTTTTTGGTGTTGAACGAACAGGTATTTTCCAAGCTATGTCTTCATAGACAGTTTGTATAGCAGTTTGAACACCCACGGTTAAAAGAGCCTCAAATTTGAGACACAAAGGTGCAAAATGCTACAATGATTCCTGGCCTCCACCACTTCTTTGACTTGGTCTGAAAAAGAACAGAAAAAAAGTGGTCTCTGTGCATCCCTAGTATTGACTCATTACAGCTTTCTTTTCCTTTGATAAAACACCAAATATATTATTTTAGATTTTAAGATATAAATCCAGTTTGTTTAAAGCAAAACATT
The DNA here is from genome assembly GCF_001891065.2 of Hippocampus comes. Taxonomy (NCBI): domain Eukaryota; kingdom Metazoa; phylum Chordata; class Actinopteri; order Syngnathiformes; family Syngnathidae; genus Hippocampus; species Hippocampus comes. Next base: position 4,285,178 of record NW_017805983.1, read on the forward strand.
TGTTACTATGTAGTTTGTACATACCGGTACTGTTGTATACAAGTGAAAAACATATGTCTGAATAAAATGATCCTCATATTCTGCACAGCATTTACTCTGCCTTCACTACAATTTAAAACACAATTACCACAGTAATCTTTATTAAAACACAAACATACATATAAATATGTATATACATTTCAAATGACAAAATCACTGATTAAAACCATGCAAAATACATTGAAAAAAGGGTGTCAGACGAGGCTGAAACAAAAATGTTTGAAACTATACGCCGGTTCTCTTTGCCAGCTCGTGGCGCTCCTGCTCTGCACCAGAAGAAGCTCTTTTGCGTGAAGGTGCATTGTGATTTGGGACATTGTCTTTGTGGCTGCTCTCCAAGATTCCCTAAACACAAACACATGTACACTACTTTGTAATGTGATCACCAATTACATGCTCAAAGGGCAATGTCAAAAATTAGTAAACCTATAGTGCTACTAAACTGTTATTCAGGAGATGTCTAGTGTCACCATAGTCGTAGCTGTTGTGATATTAACTGGTGCTCATTATTCTATAAGCACTGTGATTTTTACCTTTTCTTGGGAGAAGTGTTTTAGAAGATGTTTGATTTAGCATGATTCAAATGTAACGCAACTGAATTAACAGCATTACCGTCATCTTCTGAACAGCATGCTCCTCTGTCCATTTCCTGGCCTTCTGCGTAAACAGCTGCTTGTTGTATCTGAACTCGGAGGCCTGCATTTCAACACACGTAAAGCCGTGCTCCACTCAAGTGCATAGTATCATAACTGCTCTCTGATGCAACTTGAAGATTTCCAAAAACCTTGACACTACATAAGGTTGCCTCAGAGTGAGGGACACCTCTTGTAACCAAGAGACAATGAAAGTGCATGCTTGAAAGTATAATAGATAACGGACGAAAAATCCTATGTCAACAGAATATGGAAATACATTGCGTAGCAGCAGAATGATTGTTACTGGAGCTCCACCACATGAAATACAACTCACTATATCAGCCATAAGTGGGTCATCTGGATTTGGTTCAGCCATCAGAAGTTGGATGGAGGTAAGAAGCGTGGAGAGGTTTAAGGAGGGCCTCCAGGCTCCCTGATTAAACATGACAAGAAACATTACAATCCGCACAACCACAAAGAACATGAATAAAAGTGCACATATACAGTTTGGTTTGTCCAGTTTGTTATAACCTTTGGAGGGAGTTTGAGAGCCTCATAACAGATACGTCCCGCAGTGTCAATGTTTGGGTGGTAGATTGGAGTCAAGAAGCGCATTTTGGGGGGCTCAAATGGGTATCTACAACAGAAAATTGGCTGTTATGTCTCAATAAGAAGAGTGAAATGTTTAAATCTCACAAATATTACCTCTCTGGGATTTTTATCTCTAGGGAAAAGACTCCACCTTCATATGGAGTCCCTGAGCCACCGACTATCTCTGTAAACCACAAAGGAGAAAACATGTTAAATTGAGAGCTGGGAGACATGCAAAGAAACAAATAACAAAAACAAGCCATAGGTTTCATCAAGCCATAACAAAACTTCCCAAACAATGTAATGTTATGGTTGTTGACTCCAGTTTAAAATAAGCTGTCAATTCTGAACACAACCATCAGTATTTATAAGAGCATCTGCCCAGTGCACACCACATCATCTCAGTTATTCATTTTTAATTTCTTTCTGGAAAAGATTGTTTTGAATTAAGTTAAATTGTGGAAATATTTTTGAAATGATTCATCCTGGCCCCACTTTTTATACCTATTCTATGTAGCACTACTCATAACGGACTCGCAAAGCGCTTTTACTGTGTTGTACAACTTAATGCAAGAAACAAACAAGCAAAACAATCAAAATCCGACTGAAAAACCTTCCAAAACAAATGTGTTTTACACTTCCCTTCACTCAAGTGTTAATATATTCCATACTTTGGAGGCAAGTGGCTATAACACCTTTATTTTGTCACCTTCTATGAGGGACAGTAAGTAAAAGGAAAGTCATCAGACCGCAGTCACAGAACAGGACAATAAAGTGACCAGAGATCCACCAATAAGGAGGAGTCTGAACGTTGGGGTCTCTGAAAGTGACTGTTTTGTGCTGAATCTGAAAATGAAAAGGGAGCAAGTGCGTCACGGGAGTTGTGGTCCAGACAGGGACATCAAAAACATTAACTTGATGGATGAGCTTCAAAAATAAACAAAGAAACAAAAAAAATGCACCCTTTCTTAATGAATAATAAGTTACTTACGGGCCCGAAGGTCGTCAATGCGTTCGTCATTCTGCCAGCAAGTAATCCCGGGAGGAGGTTCGGTGGTCAACATGTCAAGTTCTCTCTTCAAACGGCAAACTCTCTGCATTCTGTTAGACAAATTGAAGGTCAACTAAAATGAAATATATATCTTAAATGTATATTTTCTCTGCGTGATATCATCCCGAGTGTATGACACCTGCGCTGCATTTTCTTCGACATTCGCATTTACACATTGCTATAGGTTGCAAACTTGAACACTAGCTAGCGACTTGCTTGCTAATGACGTGACCGAAGTCGCACGAATATGTCACTGTGCCACCAACACCCAGACGGGGGATAAAACTACACGAAACTTACTCGACGCGACAATATATTGAATGTATTTCTCCTTTTGCCCTCTTCTGTGTGTCTTTTCGGCGATCGCTTGATGACAACACCTAGCGCTATTCCGTTTGTATTTCCCTCTCATGACGTCATCATCGCTACCTCTTCGATTTTGGAATGTTGGAAATGTTTACCCGCACTGTAAACGCTTGCGCCATCTGCTGTTCAAAGTTCAACGTGCTCGGGTTTTAGGGTTGTTTGAAAAGTGTCAACCTGTTTGCTTAGTTGGAAACTGTAGATTGCAGACACTCCTTCGTGAATTCAACGTTGTGAAAGTTATTATTCACATGACCAGCGGGATAAACTAAACTATTCGTGATATTTTAGTTGTATTATTATCATGAAAAGACGTAAAAGTGTTTCGTCCAATCATGTTATTTTGCGCACAGTCCACGCGAGGATTATCTTTCTTTCGTTTTTCATTTCCCGGAAGGGTTGGATTCGAAAATAGTCGAGCGGTGTTCTCGGAAAACAAATTAGAAGTGCGTCTGTGCGCCTGTTTATTTCTTTATTTGGGGACAGCCGCAAACGGACATGTCCATCCGGAATATCATGTCCACGTCCCTGTTGGCGAAGGTGAGTTCGTCTCTGAAGGGGAACTCATCGACATTGTGTTGGTTTGGGGGGAATTACCTGTCACTATGATTGCATTATGGACGTGAATACTTTTTTTTCAGGAAGGGCGTCAAAAAGCAAGTTCCCCCACTTTAATGAATGAAACGCAACTCAATGGGCATCACATGCAACCAGACAAGATTTTAAACGTCACCCCTCCCTCACAGGATGACCTGTGGCATCTTCCCGGACAGCTCCGTGAGTCCAGTTATATATCCTATAGTACATGACATATTCCAGGAACATTTTATGCCCCCCCCCCATATGCCCCCCCCATACACACACACACACACACACACACACACACACACACACACACACACACACACACACACATATAAACATTTCAAATAATCCACGCACGAAGTAAAGAACCAGGAACTTGTTGACTAAATTCTTGTATGCTGACAAAAAAAATGTAACTGTGAATGTAGTAAAAGGCATTCCTATATGAACCAAATTGTTCTTGAGCACCATCAAAAATGTTTTTTCTCTCTTGTCCTTCCCTCACGATGGACAATTTACATATAATCTACAACCGATAATATCTATTTTTAAATAAACTTTTTTTGGTTTGATTTTATTGATATGTCTATCTTGTAATTGTGAAGCCATTCGTTTTTTTTTTTTAATAGTACTGTGCACTAAAGTTGTGTCTCTCAACATGCATGCCTGGAACCCTGTTAGAGAAAAAAAGTCAGGAACATGACTTAACAGAGAAGACATAATTAAGCTACTGTAATTGCTCTGACCATGGGTAGACCTAAAGTCCTCTTCTATTTTTTTCATATTATTTCAACATTTTCAAATTACAGCCATAATGGCGCGTGCCACTCAAATCAATGCAGCCTTGTCACTCGTATTATCAGAAAAAAAGTCAATATCAAGGTACAGTACTTCCTAACATAGCGGCGAACAGAGCTAGCATGTAGTTTTTTTTTGGGAAAAACTTTGAACATTGGATTTGATTTCCTGGAATTTCAACGTACATAATACTAAAAATGGCTTCCTATTAAAATAAAATGGAACATACTTAATATAGTCATTAAAAATAAATGTGGCAATGCATTTTAAATATATGTTTTTTAGGTGCCGAAATGTTATAGGGTTGTACAAAACAAAGCCAGGGGCACCATTGATGGTTGACTTGGACGGATCAAATTATGTGATTATTTTGTACTTATTTTTCTTGACGGGAGTAAAAAAAAAAAAAAAAAAAAAAAAAAGATCAAATAAAAGGTCAATTTTTAAAAAAGGTTAATGCCTAAATTGTCCTCCAATTCTGGACTAGCCCACAAACATAAAGCCAAGCACTCTTTTTCAACTGACTCTTATGTGCATCTTATGCCAACAGGAATAAATCCATCTTTGTGGGATAGGGACGATGTCTCCCTCTGGCTTCACTGGGCTCACAAGGAATACTCACTACGGCGACCTGAGAAGGGACGCTTTGAGATGAATGGCCGAGCCCTGTGTCTGCTCACTAAGGAGGACTTCAGACACCGCTGCCCCAGCTCAGGTATAGCTGAACACAGGTCTTATGCATGACGGACCCCTTTTACAGCAGCATATGTAACACTTGATTGTCTGCAGGCGATGTTCTGTATGAGATCCTGCAATGTGTGATCAATCAACGGAGGAGTGTTGTATTTGAACCCCCAAAAAGGTCTCACAACCAAAGTGCAGACAGGCCTCCAATGTCTGTCCCAGAAACTGAAAAGCCCCTGTCTCCCTTCTCAGACAACATGCAAGGTCAGACATACTTGCATTTGCCTTCAAAAACACGCACAGTACTAATAGAGGTATAGTCAGTCGCTTTAGAATATAATGTCTTGACAACACACTGCCCCAAGTGATCACATAAAAGACTTTTTGAGCAAACAGAATAAAGAAATTTGACTTTTAAATTGATTTGCTTTTGTGAACTTTTGATAAAACTGTCAACCTCCCTGCCTATACTACTCTCGACACACTAAACCCAAGCTTGTTGTTGATGTGAGGATTCGAGGTTAAAGGAGTACGGCAGCTGTTTGATGATGAACAAGGTGACAAGTTAAACTGTCAGCATGTCAAACTGTCACGAAAAAAGCCCCTCTAAATTGTGTTGTTCTGAATTTATAACTCACCATAAACCTTCGCAAATGTATACACGTTTCACACATTCACTATCAATGGCCAGTAAAAAAAGAAGTGGAATGCATGCCAAGCATTGTTTAGAAACCAGCAATGTTACAATTTGAGGAGCCAGAAAATGCCTGACAGTTAATAATGTTGCACCCTTTTTACACCCCCTCCCCCCAAAAAAAACCAAACAAACAAACTGCATTTGCTCGAAAGACTTTTGGTTTCAGTTTTACTCTCCACGGCTGTTCAGATTTCAATTGCACTTCACACTGTTTTCATTTCAGCAGCGGTTGTGACATGTTTGTGACTTTTGTCCCTCTTTATCTGCTTCTCTTTTTCTGTATCTCAAAAAAAAAAAAAAGAAATCCAAGATGAAACTGAAACACTCATAGAGGAACCTCTCAATCTGACTTGCCAAGAGAAGCATCGAAGGCAGGTGCTCAGACCTGACGGTCGCTTGCCAGGTAAGGCTTAGTTTTCTCACAATAAAACACGCTTCAAAGATTCAAACTCGAATACAGCTTAAAGTTGTGTGGGGAAACCTGTTACATTTTCGAGAAGGAAACCCTTTTACTTCCTGTTAGATGTGTTGGCATCCAAAGGAATATACTGTACTATATATAAGTGCGGTGGTACGTGGAGCTCTCTCTAGTGATATGCGAAATAATCATTAAATTTGCAAAACTGCAGTTGTGTTGTTCATAAATTCTGAAATTTTCATTTTTCTGGGAGGCCCAAGCCCAAAAGACTCTGCCATGAGGCCATATAGTTAGATGCTAAGGGCGCCAGCGTCTCCAGGGGGCGTCAAAATGGGTATAAAAAAGTAATTCCCCAAAAGTCCGGATGACAACTCACCCAACTCCCCTTCCAACTACTTTCTTCTGTCGCCCTCTTCTGGCTGAATGTTATCTCTGACGGACTTGATGATAATGGCTAAACAGTAAAGCAATGTCTCTATTTTGATGCAGCTGGGCTGCAAAGGGGATCTTAAAATAATTTGTAGTGATGAACAGCACTCAACACGGTGTCTATTTTATACTGGCCTATTGTGCGCTTTTATTATTTGTTTATACATCGCAACTGGACTGTTCTGTTTGTCTTAGAAGACGTTTTCACCTTTCATATCGAAAAGGCTTCAACAGTTCATGCAACAAGGCTTGGTTAGGACAGCAGCAGCCTGAGTTGCTGCGGAAAACCCAACTGTTTAAGTTGGAGGCACTCCTCAAACCACAAATGGTATCATTCTTTTGGAATGCAAAACGACAGTCGATAAGCTGCCCTGCAGGGAAGCCTCTGTCGGTCTCAAGTTGCTGGGGCGAAACTATCCATTTATCTATCCACCGTATTTTCCGGACTAGAAGTCGCAGTTTTTTTTTAGTTTGGCTGGGGGTGCGACTCATACTCTGGAGTGATTTATGGGTGAAATTATTAACACATTATTATATAATTTCACATGTTATTTTCACATTAAACCGCAAGAGGCCGCACTCGACCCGTGTTGATAAAACCACGATGAGTCTGATGTAAGCGACGTAGAAGAGGAAGCGCGGCATTTCTACGTCCGGAGTTGGTGGAGTTGCTTTAAAGTGACACACAGGATGAAGATTCCATTGGATTTAGTGATTTGGAGTGACATTGATGGTTTGGTGAACTTGTTAGCATCTTCTTTATGCTATAGTTATCTAAATAACTCTTAATATGTTACTTGAACATACCGGGCATGTTCTCAGTTCGTCGTTTATACGTCATGTAACGTGAGCATATTGTACACTTATTCAGCGTGTTGTTTTCTATTTTACTTTTTTTTAAATTGCCTTTCAAGATGACATGTCTGTTTTGGGAGTTGGATTTTATCACATAAATTTACCCCCAAAATGCGACTTATACTCAAGTGTGATATATGTATGTTTTTTTGTTATTTATTTTGCATTTTATGGCTGGTGCGACTTATATACGGTATCTATCTATCTATAGCATATGTGCTTTTTAATATTGATGGAGAGTCAATCAATTTCATTGAATCAATTTCACTTCTTCCCAACCCTTTTCGGGCATGTAGGTGAAATTGCACTTCTGTTTTTTTTCCATGTTGTTTCGACTGTATGTTATGTGCTAATATTGTTGTATATCATTTGCATGTTCGGAATAGAAAAAAGCAACCAACCAACATCTCTTGAATTAAGACCACGAGTGGTCGCTGTCGCTGTAATTACGTCAACATTGCTTTCGTCACTAGGCAGAATGTCCATGAACTTCCAGCCATCCACATTAAGCCTATCACACACACACACACACACACACATATATATATATATATATATATATATATATATATATATATCATGCGCCCTGTAACCTGATAACATGAGAAGCTGTCCGCTGTGGTGACCGCTGTCCCTGAAAGGGTTCAATAGGTATCTTGCTCCATCTTCTGATCGGATCTGTGATCATATTTTTCAAACTCGCTGATCAGTGATCGGCCCCAAAATCCTGTTTGTGTGAAGCCTACTCATTAATATTCCATTCAGTTGTAAAAAAAGTAGTGGAGCTACCTCAACAGTCAAAGGGGACGGTGTTTTTGCTGTTTGTTCAAGGCAAAATGATTCAGTCGCTTCGTAATGGATGAAAGAAGAGCATTGTATGTGAGGGGTGGGTGGTGTCGTAAGCTTTCAATGAACTTGTTTTCAGCGTAACTGTGAGAGAAAGGCTTCTATTCATTTGTGCATGTTTCTTTTTCAGAAAACAGTGATTTAAGTTTTGAATCCAGCGAGAATTTTTACTTTTAGCTATGTATTTACAGCCTGTTGATCTATGTACTTAAAAAATGATTCAGAACCAGTGTTTGCGAGTAATGTTTTTCAAAGTGCAAAATGTTACAGTTTCCTAGATTCCTTACAATGATATTGAATGGATTTTTTTCAAAATAAAATTCCCGCTTTGTTGTTGTTTTTTTTTTTTTTGTTTTTTGTTTTTAATGAACCTTAGGCCTAGTACACCACTGGATTTTAATGTTGGTCATCAGGGTGGTACTTCAAGTACTAAATATTGTTTTGGGTGGCTGCTATGGAAAAAAAATCAAAATCCACTGCTACACATCAATAAATCAAGCTGGAGACGCAAATATTTCTCTGCAGAAAAGCAAATTTAATTTAAAGTCATAAAACAGATGTAAAAGTCAAAGCAGGAAAGAAAAGCATGATGATGGCCTACTTATAAGTTGGCTAGAATGCCAGTGGCTGCACATACGGAGATAACAGCTGATCTGAATGCAGGGTTTGTCATGCTGTTTGCCGTGTTTTAAGATGAACATGATATAATGGTGATTATGGGAGCACTACCAACGGACAAACCTGTTTCACAACCATTTAGCACCACAATTGCATTGGTAAATATACTGCTTCCTTGAATTGGACTTGTTACGTGACCAAGCTCCTGGAGCCTATCCCAGCTGTCTTCGGGCAGTAGGCGGGGTACACGCTGAACTGGTTACCAGCCAATCGCAGGGCACACATAGACAGACAAATAAAAACCCTTCGTACTCCCCCCCCCCCCACCACCGCTGTATATAAAACTAGCATTCCCAATCAAATGATTTGAAATCCCATTCATCCATTTCACCCACGGGGAAAAAGAGAGCACTACAATTTTTTGTTTTGTGTTTTCAATAAAGAAAAAAATAACACTCATCAGAATTGTTATATGTGTGGGAAAAGCAGATTCACAGCAACTGGAGGGTTGGAGGTGCGCCTTTAAGAGGTGTGGCCTTGTGATTGACATCAGGTATATACTGTAGTTATTTAGTCTTCTTGTGAGCATCAGGACGTGAATTTTAGGCAAATGTAGCTGCTTGCGAATGTGTGTTTGACTACATATTTTTGAGTAAATGGCTCAAAGTGCAAAAAAGGAGAGAGAGAGAGAGAGAGAAATAGTCTCTGTTTCTCTCCTTTTTATCCCCACTTCACTCATCATCACTGTATCTGAAATTTGCTTGGAACTCATATTTTGGTTCACAACACAAAGCAAATAAACTGAAAACGCAGCTGCTCATAACTCCAAAACCTTTTTATGGGGAGGGAGCGGGGAGCTCGTCAAACAAGGTGCCATTGTAACTAAATGGATTTCAATGCTTGCAATGTTGACCCTTCTTCAAGCAAAATGTGTGTGCAGGATTTTGGGGCCGTTCACTGCTTCATGATTAACGCCGATCTACCTGCTCATATCCTCAGAAGCAATACAAATTAAAAATAAATAACCCCCCGTCCCAACTGTTTTGCATGTAGCTACAATGATGATACTTGCTTGTGTTTAATTGATTTTTTTATTCCTGTATATGGAGCAGAGTGCAGACTACTGTGGGATTATGTCTACAAATTGCTGTGTGATGACCAATATGAAGAATACATCCGATGGGAAGACCGTGGCAGCCTAGTTTTCCGGGTGGTGGATCCCAACGGCCTTGCTCGTCTGTGGGGACACCACAAGGTGAGCACTGAGTTTTGTGCCATTCAAATATGACAAGTTGAACCCTGCCACACTAATGATGACACATGTCCTCCGTAGAACCGAAAAAATATGACTTATGAAAAAATGTCTCGTGCTCTAAGGCACTACTACAAACTCAACATCATCAAGAAGGAGCGAGGACAAAAACTCCTCTTCAGGTCTCTTTTTCTTCCTATTTGTCATCTTCCTTTTATTTGGTTCACATTGTTAACTAGCATGTGACTTTTGTCAGGTTCCTGAAAACACCACAAGATATCCAGAAAGAGCTGGATGACCCCCTTGCGTCTCCAGCACACTCACCCCTCCAGGACAGGAACTTTCCAGGCAGCAGCCCTTCATCTGAATTGAGTGAGGAACATTTTGAGGTTTCCCCTGATCGTACCTCTCCAGATTGCTCTCCAACTGCCCCTCCGGTGAGATAAAAGAAGTTCTGTGTCATGCAGGCCATTTGAAGTCCAAGTAAACTTCGCATTACTTTTTTACTTAATACTTTATTTCACTTCAATTCCCTCTGAGAATCAGTGCTTTTGCTTTAATTATGCCAAACACTATTAAGGAGAAAAAGAATTATCCAGCACGTTGTTGATATCATGTGTTAAAATTCTCCTGCAAGAAACTGTCATACGTTGTGTTGAGAATAATTTGTTTGAGAAGTATATGGAATGTTTTTTGTGCGATATATTTTGTGCAGGACATTATAACTTCTGTCCATCAATAATACTAATTTTGATCATGAAGTGTGTTTCTTGTTTTTTTTTAATAAATAATAATTCGAGCAGTGTGTATACATTTTTATTTTGGAACATTTCTCAAGTCTATGATAATAGCCAAATCATTCTGATATTATTATTTTTGTTGAGTTGAGCTACTCCCATTGGCAGCTTGGGATAATTTCTCAGGAATACAAAACGTATCTATGTACACGCACATTTCAGAAACCGCAATTGAATTAAGGCTGCACATGAGTTGTGTTTTTGTTGACAGTTGTTTTTGGTTTTGTTTCATGTTATGTTTTGTGTTCTTGTAGTTGGTGTCTTGTTGTGACACCTTTAGGTCTTTTTTTTTGTTGTTTCCACCCGTGCTTGTCAACCCGGTCCCTTGTGTCTTCTAATCAGCTCCCTCAGCCACTCATGACTTGTCCAGGTGTTCCTCATTGTCTTGTGAGTTTGTTTGTATTTAGTTCCCTGCCTGCATGCAGTCTTTGTTGGATCTTTTGCATGTCTATATGCTGCCTCTCAGTTGTAACCCATATCATGGTGAGTTCTGTCTTGGTGGGGGGAGGGGGGCGCGAGCTTTCATGAAATTAGTTTTTTGGTGATTCCAAAGGGCCTTGTTTTATGTTATTGTAATTAAATTATTATTTGTGAGCACAACTCCCTTGCCTCACTGCTTCCTTGCAATTGGGTCCACAACCCTGCCCACCTTAACAGTAGCAACGCCCGACCAGTCGCCGCAAGTTCAGAGGGGGCAACAAGCCATAACAATACAGTATTTACAGTCAATATATTGTTTCATAGGGCGGCACCGTGGCCGACTGGTTGGCACGTCCGCCACATACTAGTGTTCCAATCTGGGCTCCAGCCTTCATGTGCCGAGTTTGTATGTTCGCTCTGTGCCTGTGTGGATTTTCTCCAGTTTCCTCCCACATTCCAAAAACATGCATGGCAGGCTGATTGAACACTCTAAATTGTCCTTTGGTGTGAGTGTGAGTGCAAATAAATGGTTGTTCACCTACGTGTGCCCTGCGATTGACTGGCAACCAGAAGACAGCTGGGACAGGCTCCAGCATGCCCCGCGACCCTTGTGTGGATAAGCGGAACAGAAAATAGATGGCTGGATATTTTTTCATGATTCATGCCCAACTAATTAGAATGTCATAATTACGTGTGGATGAGAAATTAAAGCGTGGAGTGAGTGCATAAATATAGTATGTAGAACACTGGTGGGCTCTGGTTTTTCCTAGCGTGGCAAGCTTTGATTACATATGTTGGAGCTCTAATTTAAAGTGTGTGGTAGTGGTGTTTTGTACATTTTCATTTGTGTATCACCCAGTGCAACTAGAACACAACATTTTTGAAGCACTTTTAACAATTTCAATCTAACACCCAAGGTGTCTTCTGCGCTGGTAGAGCAGTAAAAAATGTTTTGTGTGTTTTGTTCCCTTGATATTTCACGTAGTTCATTTTGACTTACTTTGTTCATTCAGACCTTTTTTTCATGAATGTTATCACATGGGGAGTAGTTTCAGGGGACTAAATCAAACAGGAGTGGAAGGACTCATAGTAAGGGTGTTATGTGCTCTTATCACATGTGCTTGACTAACATGCTATGGCGAATTGAGGTCTTTTTAAAAGGAGTCATTATCCAGCCTTCTCTTTTCACTGGTTAACTTCTCTTGGTGCTTTTTTTTTTCCAAATCTAATTATCTCTATCTGAGGTGGGACGGGGGCCACTCTAATCACCACTGGTATCGATCTACAGGTCTTATACTGACGGTCTTAAAATGGTTCTCGAGGAATCCAGTGTTAATTTTCGTGAGGCGCCGTCATCCATTTCCTTCTCCGGATCCGGCTTTTTGGCCACCTACGAGTTGGGAGTTGCCCAGTGCTTTGTCAATAATGCGCCGTGGCTACTGCGCAAAGCACCGTCTATTCTTGGCGCCTCAGCGGGGTCTTTGGTTGCTGCTGCTGTTGCCTGTGAAATAGACCTGAGTAAGTGGTTCCCTCTTTTCTGACGAATATGCTTTGAAATTATTTCAATGAATCTTTCCGAATCCCGCGCCCAGTTACGATGCGAAACGAGATGCTCAACTTCGCTAGAGCGATGAAGGCCTTCACACTTGGACCATTCAACCCTTCTGTTGATATTCTACACTGGTTAAAATACATCTTGCACAAATACCTTCCCTCTGATGCCCATCTCCTCGTAAACGGTCGTCTCGCTGTGGCTGTGACCCGCCTGGATGATGGCGAGTACACCGTAATAACGGAGTACCGGTCCAAAGATGATGTCGTACAGGTGAAGTGGACTATAGGTTAAACGGATTGATTCTTTGCCTTTCAAAAAAATAAAAGTCCTTGATTTGTGCATTTCTAATTCCCATTCTCGACTTCAGGCTCTGCTTTGTAGCTGCTTTGTTCCAGGATATTGTGGCATGCTGCCTCCCTCCCTCAATGGAGTAGTGAGTATTTGACTGCATTGAGGGAAAAAAAAAAATCCTGTTGTGTTGGTCCTATCATGTTTCTGTGCTCGTATTTTCCAGCACTATATGGATGGAGGTTTCAGCCAGATGCAGCCAGTTCTGGCGCTACCCTGCCGTACTTTAACAGTGTCTCCCTTTTCCGGAGAGACGGACATCTGTCCGCGAGACAAGCCCTGCATGTTGGACATGGTGGTGACGGGAGTAACCTTGAAAGGCAACTTGGCCAACGGTCTAAGGTTCTGGAATGCGCTCTACCCCCTAAAGCCAGATGTGAGTGTTTTCATGTCGGTGGATTGCTGATTAATGCTGATCCCTTTCCGTGCCCCGAGCGGAATGGTAGCTACCAGTGTAAATAATTAACATGACCGTTCCCTTTACTTTGAACCTCATGATACAACTCGGGCTGGAGTTTTTTTTTTATTGACAATGCTTCCAAACATGTGTGTGTTCAGACTGTGGAGCAAGCTTATCACAGTGGCTACAAAGATGCCTTTCATTTTCTTCTGAGCAATGGTTGGTCAACTACATCTTGAGGAAAGCACACACATGCAGAAGCTGTTCTTTTATTTAGGGTTCATGATAGCTCATCTCCATTTTACTGTCTTTTCTTTCACTGTACGCAGAGCTTCTCCCAAACATGACAATGATCACACTTCCTCAAGAACTAGAGAGCGCTCGCTGCCGTCGCACTAAAACTCCTAAATTACCAGAGACTACTCCAGAGGAGAAGGAGAAGGAGAAGGAGAAGGAGGAGGAGGATGATGATGAAATGGGGACAACAGCGTCGTCTTTTTTCCAAGGCAACCAAAGCATGCAGATGAGCACTTCTGCCGAGCTTCAATCTCCAGCTGCGGAACGACCCCTCTCATTTGATACAGCAAAGAATGGTGTGCACGGCACTCTTGCTTTCCACTTAGCTCAGCCGCATTCAGGAACACTCCAGTCAAATGTAATATTTGTGCGACAGTTCTGATGGGCAATATGACAATGTATGGGAGCATGCTTGGCCCTTCCGGATTCTTGACCGACTTGGTGCTACCGATGGTACTGATGTTGCAGACTCTGGTTGAGACCAAGGAAATGTAAGATCACGTGATTTTTACTATCACTATTAACTTTTATTGACACAGTAACTTGATTTCTTTGAGAAGGGGAGTTGGTCAGGGAGAATGTTCTCCTCACATTTTAACACTTAACCCTTTAGGTGCCATTTCCCCCCCCGTCCCCCATCAAATACTGAGCTTTGAGGTTTCCAAACGGTTGTGGCGTGAAGGGTGAGAGAGAAAGGCGAACTGTAAATGTTGCTACTTAGAGTTGAGTGGCATAATACGCAGGTAGTTTGCTTGGAATGGGTCCTTCATTTCTACATCAAACGCTGAAATATTTTAGGTTGTGAACATGATCATTGAGGAATTCCGTCCTGATGGCTGACATGTGAATGACATCTTATTGCTCTTGTACCTTGTGATGCATTTACCATAAAATCTTTGAGCATTGAATGACCTTGATCCACTTTATTTGCCCTTGCTATGCAGATTCTGGTTGCTGTCCCAAAGGACTCCAGCGGTGGCGTTTTGGGCTTGGTGCAGCCTGAGACAGTTTACGATATTCTTTTTTAGTATCCTCTTCTTTACCGTAACTAAGAACTTCAAGAACAGGTTTGACATCTTGATTGAATGTCCATCAGAATCAGTCATTGTTTTATACTTTTCAAATTAAAATGTGTACTAATGTTTCCTGTCTGCTCTGGTCTACCATGCAGGGTGTTGCCCATCATTTTGAAGTTTGTGGTGACGAAACAAGCTCAAAATGAGGTTCCGCTAAAGCTCAGTTGCCCTCCACGTCACAAGGAGCTGTCCCGACCTGAAAGCGTCAGGTTCGGAGGTTTGCGGTCCAAACCTCCTTTACGGGCGTTGTAACATGTCAATTAAAATGCTTCAAGACTTTTTTAAACAAAGCTCATTGACAAATCTGTGCGCTGAACTTGTCACACGTGTAAATGCAGATCTTGGACGTGTGTGTGTCTGAAGCAGCCGAAAGATTGAGTTTATTCTTTTGCAAAAGAAGGCTTCGTTTAAGCAAATTGTGCAGAAAATATTTTTTGATTTCCTTGCACTTTGTGTTGTCCAGCAATTTCTCTTCACATCCTTGCCAAGAGACTTCCTACCTTGTGTTAATTCCTAAATGCCCGTGTAGTTTTCTCGAGCCATTATGTGACTAATTGCAAGATTAAATCAACCCAAATCGGTTTTCATGCTTGAGCTGTTGAAAGTTAAACTACCAAACGTGCAGCCATGTACAGTAAATTCCAAAGCCGCCTGATAAGTTTCAGTGTCAGACACTCAAAATTTCTTTCACAAATGCATTAAGTGAAATATGTTGAGGTTGTAATGATTATATTGATATTGTAGCCTGGGTTGAAAAGGTTGAGATTTGGTGCGGAAAACCTTTTGCTTCTGTTCGGGTAATGAGGGGTCCCCAATATCCCCCACCCCCATATGCACGAGGATACCTGTCTAAGTGCTCAATGAATGTATGTAATTGTGCTTGTTATCCCATGAACTATTTTAGCATGTGCTGATATGGAGTGTTGCATACTATCAATAAAGCCATGGCTAGTAGCCCCACACTTGAATATTTCATCACCTTTTTTGCCATGAATTACACATTGACATGTCATAAAAATGTTCTTTTTAGAAGGGGGGGGGCGGTCGACACAATTTATCTGCATTGCACAGGTCCTATATAAGAACTGGACAGATTTTTCAAAGCAGGTATTATATGGTCTCACACTCTGATTTGTATTGGGCATCAGCCATGATGCAACTTCTGCATTTCTAACACTATTACCCAGCTGCTTGCCAGTCACACCCATTCAAAGGCAAACGGAGTCCAACCGTAGCTCACATTCGCATGCAGGTCCCCACTTCAATTTTTATTTTTTTTAGAATAGTTTTCCTGTACAATATGCATTTAAATGTAGTTGCATAAGATAGCCACTGAGTGGAGTATTGAGCACAAAGCAGGAAAAGAGTCTTGTAGGTGTTAAAGCTTGGTGTATATTTTTCCAAACTCTTTACCAGGTTACGCTTCAAGCAGATGTAAAAATTGCAACTCAATTGCCCTTTGTTTTTATGCCTAATTTTTGTCAATATCATGACTAATGCATTTTGAGGTACAATGAGGTTGTTGACCTACAGATGCTCTGCAAGGATATCCTGTTCCACTGCTTACCTCTTCAGCCCTTTCCGAATGGATGAATGAATGTGTTGGCACTGTTTTGCAACAGACTGTTTGCTATCTGTAACACGGTTGGCCTATTACCTGCTGGTGGATCCTCTTATATAATGACCGTGGACGGATGATACGGATAACACGCACATCTGTTGCTTCTCTATGTAAGCCATTGATCCAGCCAGTCAGCCGGAAAGCAGCTGCTTTTGTAAAGTGTGTGTGTGTGTGTGCGCGCGCGCGCGCATGTGTCTTGACTACTCTATATGCAATGTCAAGTGGAGAAAAAAAACAATCTGGTGCTATATAATTTGAAGGTTTTCAATGACACGGTGGTGAAGGAAAAAGTCACTGTCTGGTTTCCACCGTTCAATGATTTCAATGGGAAATCAGACCATGAGAATATGAGCAAGGTTACGAGAGTGAGAATGAAACCCTACTTTGAGACCCAAACAATAATTCGAAACCACACTTTGGCTAATCCTGCCATCACACATTTTGACTGTTGTATCTCTCATTCATAGCGGAAACGGGGGCGGGGGAGATCTACATTGTGACGTGTTCATAAGATTCGAACCCCACAACCTTCGGGTTGAGAGCTGACCACTCTGTTACCTGAGGCCTATATATAAAAATGTAGCCAATCAGAATCATCTTTATTAGCCAAGTATGTAAAACACACAAGTAATTTGTCTCCGGTAGAATGAGCTACCCTAGTATTGCAATAACAAGCAGCTACGATAAACAAAGACATGACATAAGTTGCGAAAGACTTTCCGTAATGTAAGGGTACCATTGTGCAGTAGTACCGCCCAAAGACAGCTTGTGTGACATTGTGCAGACTCATCGAGAAGAGATAAAGTGATCAGTGGTGCAATACGGCACGATGAAGGTTGGTGCAGTTGGTGCAGATAATCGTTGCACCATTTTTTAAAATGACCAATACTGGTAATCAAGATAAGAAAACCTTTATTTGTCTCACAATGGAGAAATTTGCAACTTTTGGTGTGCAAATTATACAAAAGTCCTTGAGCTCTTTCAAGTGTCTGGTGCTGTGGACTATTGATCAATGACAATTGTTCAAGTATGTAGGAAGCTGCAGCTACAATGAGCAATGCAGTAATACTGTGCCACAGGGGTGTGCAAAATTTGCAAAGAGACTACTATAGATTTGAGTCACCGTTTAGGGGGTTAATTGCGAGATGGAAGAAGCTGTCTGCTGGTTTTGGTGCCCATGGTTCGATAGCGCGTACCTGAGGGGAGTAGCTAGAAAAGGTGGTGGGCAAGGTGTGGGGGTCCAGTAGGATTTTCCGTGCCCTTGTCTTGGTTTTTGTGGTGTGCAAGTCCTCGAGAGTCTGTAGGGCGGTAGCAATGATTTTTTTTTTCTTTTTTTCTGCAGGCCTAACTGTCGGTTGTAGTTGGATTTTGTCCTTTTTGTGGCAGCCTCAGGACTACATCCTCTGTTGGGCCATTTTCAGGATGGAGTCTCGACGGTTGACACATGGAAGTTGGACAATGTGAGGGACAGGCAGCTATGGCGAAAGATGTTTCCCGAAGTCGACGATCATCTCTACAGTATTGTGCGTCTTCAGCTCCATATTGTATTGGCTGCAGCAGAGCGCCAGCTGCTCCACTTAATATCGGTATGCAGACTCGTCGCCATCTTTGATGAGGCCGATGATTGTGGTGTCGTCTGCGAACTTTGAGCTTGACGGCTGGGTGCGTTGAGGTGCTGTTGTTCGTGTAGAAGGAGAAGAGCAGCGGAAAGAAGGATGCATCCTTGAGGGGGGGCGGCAGTGCTGATGGTGCGTGATGATGATGATGTCCTTTCCAGCTTAATCTGTTGTGTCCTTCCTCACAGGAAGCTGAGGATCCACTGGCAGATCATAGGGGACACACACTGAGCTAGAGAAACTTAGAGGTGAGGAGTTCCAGGATGATGATGATGAATGCAGAGCTGAAGTCCACAGAAGTCCAAAAATGTGATCAAATCCTGATTCACTTTATGTAAGGTACTCTTCAGTCTTCTTCAACCCAACTACATGATTGCAATTTACCCAATTAAAGTGGTTGTAGATTGTTACCCCGCATTTATTGGGCAGCTTCTTTAGATTTTTTTTTTTTTTTTTTTTTTTTTAAATGTAGGTAGACTGGGTGTTAAATTTTTTTCTGGGTGACACTTATTGATATAAAATAGGTATAGGTGTAATTAATCCTTTATTTTAGAATTCTTTTACTGACGATAATCAGCCAAATTTTACATGGCTTACACGAGTTATAGTTCCCACACTCCAAAATCGTTTTTTACAGTCTAGCAAGGGCTTTGTGCAAGTGCTTAAGTCACCCAATCGATTGAACATCTGAAATATTCTCATTAATCACATGACCTCAAAAAAAAGATTGTCTACAAGTGATAAGGAATGACATTTGCTTGCACTTTGCTCGGATTTCATGGACCCCACACATCACTAATATGAGACAGCAAAACCATGAACAAGCCATTGATTCAGAAAGAAAAGAAAGGTGTCAGGAATTCATTTTCTTTCATCTGTAATTATAATAGACTGCACATTCATTTCGGTAATGTAGCATGCATCATTACTGACATGTTAGAGCCGAAACATTAATAATTAAATAAGAGCATGATGTCAGAATATCAAATTGATCATTTCATAGTGATTATACTGAATACAAGGATATATTTAAAACTTATGACAGTGAGAACTTTTAAACACGCGATACTACAAAAATTTGGGTCTGGAACATTACGATTTTTTTGTTTTTTTTCCAGTCTTGTGGAATACAAGACTGGAAAAAAAACTAAAATCACACGCTTCACTGGAAACTATAATTCTGCTCTCATACATGCAAGCTTGTGTTTGTGTGTATTTTACCCTCTGATTACACTTGAGAGGGAGGGTGGAGGCATTAAAGCCATGTTATGTGCTTGGTGATGCATAAAGCCTTACTTATGCCATTAACCCTTCATGTATGGCAGGAGATGGGCAATACTGCACATTAAAGTGCTTGTTTGCACGTGACGATATTTATGGCTATCTTGGTGAGCACCAAATACGTTTTAATGTGATGGACAATTTGGATGGGCCCCAAATTGTCATCCTTTTCTCTACATTCTTGCTTGATCAAGTGACTTTGGTGATGTTCATTCTGAACTCAGTGACCTGGTGCTGTTGAGGGAATTACTGGGTGTTGCATATGACCAAAAAAATAAAGCAGTGATTACTGAGAATCCAATATCTCGATTTTTTTTTCCCCCAGCCCACAGCAATATCATGATGTTCGATGCACTAAAATAGGGGGATGTGACTGTGCAGTTCATAAATAAAGACTTTAGTTAGAACTGAGTAAAACCAGAACAAAAAAGAGGAAAATGTGGTCTAAAATGTGTTGCTTTGGGAGTCTCCGAATGCATGTGACCTACCCTGACTGTTTGTTTATCCATCTTGAAGTTGGGTAATCTGTGAGGTCCGACAGGGATAATTCTCATTAATCCTGTTCACGCAATCAGTGAAACAGATGTCAGATTTTACTGGGGAGCACCATTTACATTTTAATGAATATATATATATATATATATATATATATATATATA
>NW_017805983.1:4305193-4400054 GCF_001891065.2 Hippocampus comes
CAGCCTGGCACTTCTACTCATCATATGAGAACTGTCTTTTTTTTGTTTTTGTTTTTTGTTTTAAATTCACAGAAGCGTGTCATTGCTTTCACGATGCAGGTCATCCATTTCAAAACCAGCCTGACTCAACAGTCACGCAAATACACTAGTCTCATTTCAGTGAGGTGAATTAACGCCACAAAAAGTACACACTGGAGTGTGTGTCTTTGCATTCAAAGCGGTACATTGAAGTGTGTCCAGTACAGGGGCGGAGTGGCCATCGGGGATTTCGGGAAAATTTTCCTCAATGGCTAGTGTATTTCTGGGCCGGTCGTGGGCATCAAGCCCAGCCAACATTTTAAGATGACAATTTCAACGCTGGGTTTCTGAAATAGACCATGATTTACGCACATTAAATATGGAAAATAGAAAAACGGAACTGTCACCCAGTACTTTGATAGTCAGCCTTTTTGCTATCCATCTTACCTTCCCTGGCTCCATGCCGTTTTGTTATGAATATGTCTCACAAGGAGCCAGTGGAACTCCTACTGCTGTGTGATTTTTTTCTTCAAGTCACAATGCACACTTCTGTTGTCTTCCTGTTACTGTTCATTTTTTTTTTTTATTGACCAAACATATTTAGTAATGCTGTCTTCACTTCCTCGAAAATTAACCAATATTCTGAAATCCTGGAGATACAGATAAACTGATTTAAACTCAGTGTCACCTCCGACTGATTTGATGCCCTTAGCTGGTTCTGGAGTGGTGGTGAAAGAGGGGAATTATGTTTTGTAATCAGATTTATTTTTTACTGCCCTTGCACAAACATAAAATTAAATTTTTCTTCAGAGAAAATGCCTTTTTTTAAAATATGGAACATATCCTTGATATCATTTTAATGGTATTTTCACTGCGGCTTGGAGCAGCTTTCAGTACTGACCTGTGTTTCTCGGGAATTAATATCGTTCCTGTTTTTAGGTTACAGAAACCTTTGTTACAATCTGTAGGTTATCGCGACATCACCTTGTCCCATTTGTCCCAAACGTCTGCAGCGGATGTATTTTTCAATTACAGCTTGAACATATACCATCTTAACCTCGTAGAACCATCCCCGGCGCCTCCCAAAATTCACCTGAGAGCACTCAAAATCTACTCAAATTGATAGACTGCATGCCCCGTTGAAGATGAGTAAAACATCCAGCTTTTACTTTCTTTTTCATTTGCAAGTTGTGAAAGGTTATTTTCAAAACCAAGATGAATAAAAGGTCATGTCACTGATGGTGTGTGGTTGCCTGACTTACACGTAAGTGCAGGCAGCGTGGTTTCAGTTACCATTTGCCGGTGTGAATACAAGTGTGAATTTGTCTTCGTGTATATGTGCTCCGTCATTGACTGACGACCAGCCCAGGGTGTTTTCTTGTTTTACACCAAAGACAGCTGGGAAAGGCCCCAGCAATGGTGACCCCGAACAAGAAAATGAATAGGTCTTACCTAGCTTGAATGCGAAATTACTATTCAGGCTTACCATATTGGTCTCAAAATGGTCGCAAATTATTTTCCCCCCTCCGCGAAAAGGCTATGGCCTTAAATCCAAAATTCCTTATCTCAGTTCAATATAGTCGCTTGGCACCAGATTGCTAACAGATGGCACCAAAGAAGTTGATCAACAGGCATCCACACCTTGACATGTCACTTCGAGGCTCCAGCCCACCATTGACCCTGAAAATGATACAAGAAAGAAAATGGGTGGATGGATGGATGAATGGATGAATGAGGTTCCATCTACCACAGAAACAGATTAGTATCATGGAAATTGCAAATGTATACACGGTAATAATGCTGAAGGTAAGACCAATTTATTCAATGCAGAAACTAAAGCAATGCTTCAACTATAAATGATTATACAGTACCCAGTTTATTGTTTTTTAAAATTATTACTTGTGTACATCGTATTGAACCTACCGGTAGTCTGTATTTATCGTAATTTCAATTGCTAGAAATGTATGCCTTTATCAACAAGTACAATTAAACAACATTTCACACTCAATATAACATTATCATAAATGTGAAAAAGATTTCATTTACAAAACTGTTTTTAAAAAAACGATGAAAATCACTGCATTGCTTTGCAAGAAATATTGTTGTTGCGCAATAGTGCGAGGAAAAATGCTACGTTGTAGTTATTTTGGGACAAGGGAGATTCTGGCATGAACATGGGTTCCAGATTCAATCTGAAAGTGTGATGTATCTTTTTTGGCCAATCTTTACAGACATTAGGCCCCCATGGCACATGTTTGTAACACCTACGAAGACAATATAGTCGCATAGAAACACCATTAGTAGTTCAGTACAAGGCTTGCCCTAGTGAAGGTAGACAATAAAATATCAGAACTAAATAAAGTAAAACAAAGATGGTTTCCAAACATGAGGACTCAAGAAAGCTAGCTCTACAAACTCGGTTCGCTATGGGAAAACTCCAATGTATACGTAACGTAACTTGCTAAATAATCTACCAGAAAGAATAAGCAAGAGACTTCAGTTCATTCTGAAACGTGGGCTACTTGCAAGGCCTTTAGTCCAGTCATTATTTCATTTCTATTTTTCATGACTTTTTATACACTTTTCATGTGAAAATATGTTGACAAATTTCAGGTATTTCTAACCAAATGCAAATTCTTAGTGATGTCCCTCTGTCAGATGCCATTGGCCTTATTTAGCGACTCGCTGCTCCTTTGTTTCACCCCCATGTCCGCCATTATCGCTTGCTCAACAGCATCTGTCAAGGACAGCTTGTCCTCTGCTTCATTTTCTCTGTGATAGAAGTAGTTGAAATTGGAAACAATGACAGGAACAGGTAGCGCAATGGTCAGTACACCTGCAATGGCGCACAAGGTCCCGACCATTTTGCCCCCGAGGGTGATGGGACACATGTCCCCGTAGCCTACAGTAGTCATGGTCACCACCGCCCACCAGAAGCCATCCGGTATGCTGACAAACTGTGTGTTCGGCTCATCGACCTCAGCAAAGTAGATCGCGCTGGAGAAAAGGATAACTCCAATAAACAGGAAGAAGATGAGTAGGCCCAGTTCTCGCATACTGGCCTTGAGGGTCTGTCCCAGGATTTGCAGCCCCTTGGAGTGACGTGACAGTTTAAATATACGAAACACCCTGACCAGACGTATAATGCGAAGGATGGCCAAAGACATATTCTGCCCGGAGCTCTCTTCAGGCTTTGTGACCAGTTCGGTCACCACAGTGACAAAATAGGGGATGATGGATATAATGTCGATGATGTTCATAAGATTGTGGAAAAATTCTCTTTTGCTCGGGCAGACCAAAAATCTGATACAAAGCTCAAAGAAGAACCAGGCAATGCAGGCGGTTTCAATCATGAAGAAGGGATCAGAGAAAACTGTGGGCATTACACCAGGCGGAGCCACAGTGCTATAAACTCCAGAGAGGTTGACAGGCTTCGTGGCCGTGGGCGCAACAATGTCAGTCTCATCTCTGAATTCCGGCAGCGTTTCCATGCAGAAAATAATGATGGAAATGACAATAACAAGCACGGACACGAGTGCAACACATCGAGCCGCATTGGAGCTCTCTGGGTACTCCAGCAGCAGCCAGAATTGTCTGGAGACATCATTATTAGGCAGCGGTATCTCAACATCCCGAAGGAATCCTTCTTCATCTCGAAACTGCTCCATGGCTTCATTTCCAAGCCCGTAAAAGATTATTTCATCAGCAAACACATCCAGAGGAACGTTTGCTGGACGTCTGACCTTGCCCCCAGACTGGTAGTAATACAAAATCCCGTCAAAGCTGGGCCGGTTACGATCAAAGAAGTATTCGTTCCTCATTGGATCAAAGTAGCCCATCCTCTTCTGAGGGTCTCCTAGCAGTGTATCTGGGAACTGGTCTAATGTTTTGAGCTGAGTCTCGAAGTGAAGCCCGGCGATGTTAAGAATGACTTTTTGGTCTCCATCGTCCAGCCCTCTTTTATCGACAAAAAGGTCCTCGCAACACTCCTGAGCAAGTTGGCTAAAGATTGCTTCACTTTCCTTCATGCCTTCGCTGCTTAGAAGCACCTTCCAGTTTGAGGTCATACTGGAACGACTACTTCGGCCCTCCATACTTGGAGTTAGCATTGGGGTGTGAGGTACTTCCACCGTGTGTATAAATGGAATCGGTATTGAAGATGAGGATTCCCACGTGCACGAGGGAACGGGACTGGTGCGGCATGGTGTGCAGGTGGCAAACTGTGGGGCTCGTAGTCGGTAGTTGCCACCTGGCATGTCGGGTATGTCCACAGTAAGAGCTGTGGTCTCATCCGCATAAGCGTCCTCATCCTTGAGGCCCACGTCAAGCTCATCTGAGCTCCCAAAGTCTACCAGGGCCATGTCCATGGTGGCTCCAGTTCAGCCAAAACAGACCAAGAGGACCCAGGTTAAAATAACCCTACACAGCTAAATGAGTGGCTCAGTCAGTAGATAGCAACTGATAGGCAGTCAGACAAGTCATCTTTTTTTCTCTTCCACACCTGCGGAATGTGAGAGACAAAAAAAAAAAAAATCGTCAGTTTGACATAGAAATGGTAACATAAGTATTTTGTTGCAGCTCCGAAGCAAACAGAGCTGTCGTGTTGGTTTTTAGAATATGCACTTTCTTAATTCGTTTCACACTGAAGCGAATACAGACACGTTGATGTTGGACTACGCGGCTTCTCAACCGCCTCAGAAAAAACGTAAATTAACGATTACTTCAAAGACACTCAGAAAAGCAGAAATAATGCAACAAACAGAAAATCAAGTGAATACCGGAAACAGTCTCCTACAATTTGAAACCCTCAAGGAGGCAAAATATGTTGGAGACAAAAGATACACATGCAAAGAGAGGAGGAAAAAACACAAGACTTCAATTTTCTTTATTCATGCTGTTTTTGAGGCGGAACTGTGATGAGTCATTTTAACAGTGAACAAACATCATGCACTCAGATCTTTGTCTTTTGTTGAGCTAAAATGAAGTCTTTTAAATTATTGGAGAAATGGAGCATCAGGAGGAAATAGTCAAGAGGCAACCGACGTATCTTAGCCAGATTGTCAAATGAATCTGTGCATATATTAACGCTTTATGGTAAGGGTCATGCTTCCTTCTTACAACAGGAGAATCATTCAAACTGCATCATGACCCCTAAATCCATACATTTTAGGAGTATAAAAGTGGTGCTGTGACAGTGTGTGTGTGTATGGTTTTGTAGCTTTGATTGACAGATTGATTGTCATCAAATCAAAAAAATAAATAAACAAACATATAGGCCCATACACATACCACAGTGCCCTATTTTCATAGTGAGGCCTCCATGAACGGGTGCATCTTCATTTTCATGCCAGGGGCAAGTCGAGTTTATCATATTTGGGAATTTGGCAGACCGCCTTGCGCCTTGCTGGGTGTTCCGGCGGATGGATCTGGTGCACCACCAGTGCCCCTGACAATTTGGTGACACAAAGTAGCGCTCGTTGTAAAAATGGGTGCATCTTCATTTTCGTCTCGTCACAAGTCTAGTTTAGCGTGCGTATGATTTTGGTAGACCTTGCTATACCTCGATAGGCGTTCTGGCGTATTTTAATTGTATACCCGGGTGCACCCGGCAACTTAGTGACCAAAAGTAGACAAGGTTTTTGACTATCCAAAAGCATGTCTAAGTTGTCACGCAGTGGTGTAACATGAATTTGGTGGATTTGATCAAGGTACAGGCAGACGGATTCTAAGCGCTACAATTTGTGGTGAATGTCATAGTATTCATTAAGAAATATGACAACAGTGTGGGACCACAGTGGCCCGGTGGTCCAGTGGTCCAGTGGTCAGCGCGTCGACCTCACAGTGTAGAGGTACCGGGTTCAATTCCAGCTCTGGCCTCCCTGTGTGGATTTTCTCTGGGTACTCTGGTTTCCTCCCACATTCCAAAAACATGCATGGCAGGTTGATTGGGCACTCCAAATTGTCCCTTGGTGTGATTGTGAGCGCGAATGGTTGTTTGTCTATGTGTGCCCTGCGATTGGCTGGCAATCAGTTCAGGATGTACCCCGCCTATTGCCCGAAGACAGCTGGGATGGGCTCCAGCACGCTTCGCAACCCTTGTGAGGCGTGCTGGAGTTCGGATAACGGATGGATGGAGGGGTGGGACAATACCTCTGAATTATTGAAGAAGTCAACAAATTGAACAAATGAGTATCAGTATCATCTTAAAATATTTTAATAGCACCTTCGACCAGGGCACACAATCATGGATGGAGTGGGGTCACCCACTAAGGGGTGGAAGCCGGTCTCCAGGTATCAATTCACAGTGGCTAACTTTTCATCATCCTCAAGTGGAGACCTTTTAAATGTTTCTATGCATTTTATGTTCACCCGATCTCCTGCATCAACATGCCATATAGACCGTGTTTGTTTTGGAGCACTCAGTAATTCAATGATGTGAGTCGTCAACATTTTGCATCTGCCCACAAACATACCACTTATGAAATCGGGTCTGTCCTGCAACCATTCATTTTCAAACCTTTCTGTTCTTTGGGGCTACAGTGACCTTTTGCAGAAGGCAATGGCACAAACGCCAAACTGCAACGTGTGAACACTCTCTGAATTATAGTGCATGGAATCACCCTAATTGTTAGCGCAAACCAGCTCAATTTCCAGCAAGGCCGAGGTGATGGGAATTAAGAGCCACCATAAAATGTATTCACATTCTGATCAATTTTTTTTTGCCAATTTGATTTATGATTCATAATTCAGAAAGTAACACCGAACCTATTAATACATGGATCATGACAAGGGGAGATGAAATTATACATCCTCACGCCCCGTGTCTTCCATCCTTTATTTTCAACTTTTTTCATGATTCATTCATTACATCCCTATATTTTAGTCAACTTCAAGATCTATGCAGTCTTGTGATAGATGAGGCTGACTCTCCATCGCTCTGTCCTGTACTGTCCGAACAGTCTTCCATCATTAGAAAGCAGGGCTCTTCTTGGCAACGGAAGAGCTTATGAATGATCAAATGTCAGATTCCAGGATGCACAAATCCCAGTGGCCTACCACGTTGTCCACACGCTGTAAAACACATTGGCACGTAAGCAAGGCGACTGTGCTTTGTAACAAGAGCATGCCTGAACAACCTCCGCAAGCTCCTTGTCAACAGTGTTTAATCACTGAGTATTTATCTGTTTCCCACCATCATGATCCAATCGTTCTTCTGCTTGATATTTATTTTTGTAATTTGCATTACAGGACAAAAAAAATGTCACTGATCAATGACTCAAATGATAATTCCGTAAAATTCATGTATGGGTTGCCAAGGTTTGTGAATCACAAGAATGGAAAATTAAAAACACTGACACAATTGACAAAATAATAGTTACATTTTTCACCAAACAATAGTACATTGAAGCTGGAAGTCCAATTTCATTCCAAAGAAACAGCATGACCTTGAACTTGTGGCAGGACTGCTTAAAGCAGAGGTGTCACATGGGGCCCATGTGAACGCCTGGCGCTCTGTCTATTCTTGCCATTCTAATAATACACAACATTGAGGGAGAAAGCCACAAGATAATAGCATGCGCCATATGTGACGCTAATGTTCATAAAAAATGAGGAGTGCAACTAAAGTGAAACACTGGGTGTAGCATCAAAAATATGGTATGGCGTGCTGCTCTGAGAAACACATTTTAACCCCTGCGACTTCACCAGATGTGTGTAAAACATGAACAGATGTTCAGCCAGATCTAGTTTAATGTCAAACCAACTCTTCTATCGCAGCGCAGTTAATACGGACAAATATTTCAACTTGTGACCCATCGCTGTAGTTCTTACAGTTAGTCGAGTGGAATAAGGGAAAGGAATAAACAAATGTAGGTACAGCAAATAACAGATGGCCCGCAAAGGAGACCCTGACACAAATTTTCTCAATATGCCAAATATGTATGCTCTTGGTCGAGATTTTACCCGTTAATTTAATTGTAAAAAATAAATTCCTCAAGAAGCTCATTTTGTGGTTGCATTTTACAGGAATATGAACATAGTAAATATTGGTCTTTAACACATGTACATTGTCTTCAGTGCATGATGAGGTAACATTATCAATAATAATGTCAAAAGAACCTCTGTTGTGTGCTTGACCTTGTGCATTGTCCACTCTGTTATGATTTGGTGGCAGCGTGTCTTTGGTTGTGGGAGGGCATTCATTGGTAGAGGTGATATTTTTGGACAAGATTTTTGGGATTAATGCAGGCTGGGCAGCACAGTGCCATAAGCCGAGGGATCACTTGTGTCAGATCAACCCAGATGCCAGCTAGCCATCATAGATAGGCAGACAAATACAAAAAGTAGCCCCCCTACACACATACACAAAAACAGGCACACACCCATGCTAAAAACATGATTCATATTTTGAGGCATGTGCAGTGTATTTGCAAAATAAACAGGTGTAAAGGTTTTTCACAGTGTGGGTTCACCAGGACAGGCGCCATTTGTTGGTTGGTCTAAATGTGGTTCTTTTGAGCAAACAATACATATTGGAAGCAGTCATATGCAGAGGTGCCTTGTGGTACGAATTTAATTCCATGACAATGTTTGTATCTACAAAGACTGGAATGTATCTCTAGTCATCTTTCCTCATAGAAATGATCGGAAATGACAATCGATTCAAGCCTCCTCAAAAAAGAACAAAACATTTCGAATTGTGTTTTAATAAGAAAAATACCATTGTATTGTACTTTATAAAAACACGTATTTAAAAAAAATGTTGCATATGTTGCTTTTATGCAATGGACATTGTGATACTCCTTCTGTGCACTAATCCACAAAGGTCGCGGTGCGTGCTGGAGCCTATCCCAGCCGTCTTCGGGCAGTCGGCAGGGTACACCTTGAAATGATTGCCAGCCAATTGCAGGTTACACATAGACGAACAACCCTCTGCGCTCACACTCACACCTAGGGACAATTTAGAGTGCTCCATTATCGAATCGAAGACATGCATATATATATATCACCCTCGGTCAGCTGGAACGCCCAGCGAGGTGCGACACACTCTGCCAAATTCCCAAACATGGTAAACTAGAGTTGTCCTGACACCAAAATAAAGAGGCGGCAGTTTTTAATCCATGTACTGTATGTTAGGAATAGCTTCTTCGGTCAATCAGCACTTTTGTTTTTGAGACAATGACATGTAGAAGAATCTCCGGCAAGTCGAATCTCCTAAGCAGCTCTTAACCTTCATAGCACCTTTCCTTAACCTTTGCGGTATACAGTAAGTCAGGGAGAGATGAAAAGGAGTTACTTTTTAAATTTCAGAAAGGACAGCGCACACAGTGAAGCCCCTTGTCAGTACATCTTGATTTTTTTTTTCTACATCTAACATCATGCCCACATTGAACTCCCAAGGCATAATTGACACCTAGGGTCGTTCACATTTACAGCCATATCCACAATTAAAAGAGAATATAACCATAACTTACATTTGTGAAATAAATCTGCTGGCTGCCACCGATTAAACACTGCAATTTTGTGTTTTTCCCCACTGCACATGAGTGGAACACATGTGTTGTCCCCACTAGGCATTTATAAGATGCAAGCTGACAGGGGTGTGTCAGCAGGCTCCAGGCCAAGTTCCTGTGCACAGCAGCTGGGTCCAAAATCCGTCTTTGGCCTTTTCACACATGCGCGCCCACACACACACACACACACACACACACACACACACACACACACACACACACGCACACGCACACGCACACACAAAACAACAGTCTGAGCAAAATGAAATCCCTTCCTAATGAATGAAAAACCTCCTGTAAAAACATTTGAAAAAACAGCAACTGTTTTTGATAAGATCATCCTCTGATTACTCCTTTGCCAATCATTTCTGTATAACAGTTGAAATAAAGGGGTCACTGATGGTGTAACGACAAACTGGCCCGGCTTCTGTGCAGGCAGCATTGTTTTCATTACCCCACGTGAATATGAATGTAAATGATTGCCTGTCTCAATATGTTCCCTATGATTGACGGCGTAGTTTTCCTTTTGCCTGAATTCAACTGAAAATAAGCCCAGGCTCCCGATAACCCTGCACAGAATAAGCAATATAGAAAAGGGATGGATGGATAAAACACTACGTTACATTCGTAAGTGGAGCAAGCGGATGGTATTAGAATAATAGTGTATCATGATGTCATTCTATGTAGTGTAAACCCGAGGGCGTGACCTTTGTTGTTATATCACTTGCTTTTTGTACAGATTTTACAGCACAAACCGATGATAATTGTGATCATTTGTCCTGACATAGAAAGAGAACATTTGCTCACAAGACGAAAGGAGAAATTTGTCATTCTGGACAAAACTACAAAATACACAGCGACTTCCGCAAACTACCCCACCCCCACCTCCTCCAAAGGAGATTAAGCCTGTCTCATTTACAGAAATGTTACATTATTTTGCAGAAGTCCACTTTTTATGCCAGACAGGGAAAATATAGCCATCTGGACTGACTATTACACTAATCCCAGGTGACCCACAATCATATAAAGTAGCCAACCATACACAAACACCCACACACGCGCGTGCACGTACACACAAAGATGTGAACATAGAACTGAATACAACATCCTTTTACTCTTCATGCATGCGCTTTTTCAGCTACTGCTTTCTAACTTTTAGTGCAACAAATCAAGTTGTATAACAGTACTTACAACACAACGGGCTTTTACTTAGTTTTTTGTCACGCTGTCATTTTCACTTGTACAATTGGGATACACTCTCAGAAGAAAATTCAATCAACCTGAAGGGCGCAGTAACTCATGACCGGTAATTTAAAAGTTAGATTTGTTTTTTGTTTTCTGTTCATACTAGATTTTTGTTTGTTTTTTTGAATTGGAAATTGTATCCGTATCCTTTTGGCGGTGGTAAAGATCCAAACAGTCAAACTGGATTTCCTTGATTAGTCCTGTGTTTATGTTACTAAAAACTGTAGCTTATGGAAAAGTAAGAGTACAGAAATAGGAGTATCGTAAGAGTTAGGGATGGGCAAATGGGGGCCATATTCTAAGAGGCCTCTTGATTACTAGCATTTCACCCTTCACCCAAAAAGTATAATAAATATATATATATATATATATATATATAAAACTGTGTGTGTGTGTGTGTGTGTGTGTGTGTGTGTGTGTGTGTGTGTGTGTGTGTGTGTGTGGACAAAATCTGAAAAAATATTGAAAAAAATCCATGAATTGCAATTACAGCGGGTGGTATACTGCCCTATATTGCAACGTGAGCAGGGCTAATCTTTTTTTTCTGCTTTGTATTGATTTGTTAGGCAAGCGTAGTACTAAAATGTACATTTTGAGTGACTTTATATTTGTGAAAAAAAATTGTACAAAATGAGTTCAAGTCCTTAAAATTGGTTTCTTGTTCAACTTATTTTTTATGCAAAGGAGCCCTTTGCACTGGGAAAAAATACTGTATGTGCTTATTTAATTGTTGGGTTAGGATAGTGAATCTTCTATACATGCATTGAAAAGTGTATTATCAAAAATGAGATGCATATATTCAGAGCATGTATTTTACACGTATACATTTTGCCCATATTTAACATAGCCCTTACATCATACATCATTGTCATACATTTAGTTGCCCATCCCTGATCGAGACTATTGTACATTTTTATTTTGTACATCGACTCAATTTTTGGGCTCCAATGTAACTGTTTGTACCTATTCCAGGGACAGGAAAGATAAGTTTATGTTCCCAAGATGTACAAGAGGACAAAACGTAATTATCCAGTGAGATTCCATTGGCCCCCCCTAGGTGCAATGATAAATGGTTTGCGAATTACTGCATAAAATACACAAAAAGAACTGAGTAAAGGCCTAGACGGTGACACTTCAAGCGTAATCTGCAAAGCAGTTTGAGGTTCATTATGCCACTGGAAAAGGAGCTATATCGGGTCAGCTAAATTGCTGTTCAAATTGAACCCAGAGGAAATAATAATGGGAAAAACACATCATAACAACAGTCCAATGTTAGTGATAGTACATATGACTATATAATTATTAAAATACTATTCGTTAGTTCTAATTTTAAACTTGCTAATAAATGACGTATGAAGTGTCAAAAAATGAGAATAAAGTCAGATGCTATTTTTTAATAATAATAATAAGAATGCATTATATTTAAAAGCGCCTTTCATGCCACCCAAGGACAATTAAAATACATTTTGGTTGTGCATCATTTTGTGGTTAGTTAATTGGTTGTCTAAAATTATGAAGTCACCCACAGCCCCCCCCCCCCCGCCCTCCGCCCCACCGTCCCCCAGTTGCTGTTAAGAGTATTTATTACACATGGCACCCAGTCACACACAATTTGTTAACAGTTGTTCCACACATTGTGTGTAAGAATGGGAAAGTCACAGAAGTACCTTACCTCAATTTCCACAGAGACCTTTACAACTCCTCGACCCTGCTAGCGTTGGTCCAGCTCTCCTGGCTCTCCGGGCCGAACCGGACGTATGTTGAGTGCACACTGGACCCAGCCCGCACATCCACAGCTTGCATTGTTGCACCAGCGGCACAACTGCACCCCCCGCGGACAGGTGGAGGTCACACCAGGGCCAGATGTCATAGTGATATAACGATAACATACTGACGTTTTTATTTGGCCAATTCCCCGCGTGTCTTCGCCCTCATAAAAAAACAACAACTGTGCAGCAGGTCGAGAGAGAGAGAGAGAGAGAGAGAGAGAGAGAGAGAGAGAGAGAGACACGAGGGAGATTAAAAAAAAGGTTGTTTCCTAACATCTGTCATAAGCTGCCTCATGCTCTCTTGGCTGCACTCCACCATAATGACTCACTTGATCTCATCTTTGACTAAGATAAAAAAAATCATTTGTGTTAGCCAGACATGACTTGGGAGGGAAAATTAAATGGTGCCCCCAAAATAGCTATAACATGCGCACAAAGTACTCATTTGTGAATTTCATATCATTTCAAAGAACAGGTTGAAAAACAACAGATCGAGGGCACACTAGACCACACCAGTATCCAACTTGACTACTTTCATTAAGATCTGATGTTGTATTTCAAAATAAAAGGCCTCTGAAATCTGCAATTTGACCTTCACACCTGCATTAAAAATGGTTGGTATCCTGCGTGTTTTAGATGTTTCCCTTCTCCAACCCACCTGTTTCAAATCTTTGGCTCATCAGCAAGCTCTTCGGGAGTCATGATAACGATCGTGATCATTTAAAGAAGGTGTTTTGTAGGGAAACATGCGAATAACGTAAAGGGAGATGCTGCTCTCTGCTGGCCTTTGTTGGGACCTAACCCAGATCGTCATCATTTTGATCACTCTCTCACGGTTCGAGTGCAACCCGGGCATGTCCTAACCTTTTTCCGTGATCTTTGCATGTTTAAGAAAGTCCCATATACAATAAAAACAATTTGCAATTAGTGGTGGTAGTACAGTAGTAGTGCTTTGGGTGATGGGTACTCACTTTTTCAATGCCAAATTCCCCATGCTGACCACAGCAATGTATTTGCAAATTTACTGTAAATCCTCCTAGCTATAAATGAGACTGGTCAACAGTAAATTTTAATCAATGTGTGCCTCAGCATATTTTTGAAAAAAACCCTAAAACAAAACAAAAAAAAAAACCCAAAAAGACGACCATTTTTCCTAACACATCATGTTTTTGAGATATTTTAATTTCTTATTTTGCAGTTTGACCCATAAAAGATTGCATTATCCAGATTTTATCAATGCATTGTAATTTATAGCTGTGATGATTCAGAAGAAAAAAAAATCCACCTGTTGCTGAACTGAACCCTTCATGTAAAATATTACTATAGGTGTATGATAATATATATTATTGTTATTAAAATCTCATGTGGTATCATACCTGTCAACTTTTCGGAGCGCCAACCTGTATAAACTACCAAAAAAATCCTTATAAAGAGCAAAAAATCCTTATAACATACCAAAGCATTTTATATGTCAAAATAACGGCAGAAAAAAACCCACGAAATATGAATGATATATTTGTTTCCTTGTAGAACTTGCTTGTACACTACCGAAGTATGCAATGAATACTCTGCTGTTTTCAGCCAGGAACCACGTGATTTACTGGAAAGTTACCGGAAATGAAAGCATTCGAGTAGACTAGCACCATTCTGGGCAAAAGCAAACGGAACTACCTGTTAGGGGGAAAAAAAACAAAAAAATAAAAGGAAATTTTCAGAATCCGTGTGATTTGTGCGATATGGCCATATACGTAAGATTCACCACAGAATCCGTATGAACTATGGCTAAACCGTATGAGTTGACAGGTATGTGGTATTGAGAAAAACTATTAATAGTAGATTCAGAATCAACACGAAAAAAAAATCCTCAAGAAAAATTAACTCGGGTCTTCTGATTTTAAAAAATCTAGTGAGTGATTTGGTGCTTCACAATGTTAGTTAAAACAGAATGACAGTCAGTTTGGTGAAATGAAGCCATGCAAATTGAATGGTCCTCCTTAGGTCTTGTCAGGATCAGTCGAGACCGACTCGTCCGAAGCAACAATCTCAGTTCGCCCATCGCCACCTCTCTGAGCAGAAGTAGAAGAAGGAATGGGGAGGATAGAGGAGTAGCGTCAGTAAAACAGGCCAAAATTGGAAAGGTCTGAAGCAAGGTCAGAGATAAATTTTGTACTAGCTGAGCTTTTACCAAATATGAGACTTAAGACTTAAACATTTACCACATTTAGCTGCTATAATTTCCACACATATAGTGCATTCCAGAGTGCTGTAGTCTGAAGAGAGACTGTTCCACTCATGGATTAGATTATTACTATTTTTATTATTATCATTATTCCGATTATTGTGCGGGAATGCTCTTTGTGATGTAGAGTGAGCGAATGGAATAGAAGTCAATGAGCATTTGAGATACAATTATAGAAGATTAATTGTTGACTGCTAATGCTATGCAATCACCGCTCCATTATGTGATGCATGCCTGATCAATACTCTAAAAGGAACGAGGAAAGGCCTATGTGCGCACAATGTCAATACATAAAATGCACCTGCTGACAGGATAAAGGAGTTTAAAAAGAATGAAAGAGCACTTGCGATCTGAGAGGGATCATGCAACGTGGCTTTAAAGCTCATGAATTATTCATGTGCCTCAGATATTTAAAGCTCTCGACAGTATATCATGCTTGCGAGCCGTGTGTGTGTGTGTGTGTGTGTGTGTGTGTGTGTGTGTGTGTGTGTGTGTGTGTGTGTGGGAGGTGGCTAAATCGGTTGGAAGAGAAAAAGTCTGTCTGTTACTGCCTGAATACATGGGAACACACTCATCCATGCAGTTGAACATGTGTGCTCAAATTGACTAACACGTTTATACTATATTTAATTTATATTTCATTTATTTTGTATGATCTGCCACCGAAGAGTCGAAAGGGGGCTGCTAAATTTGTAAAGTGTAGTGTCACACATTGGTAGAATAGAATTTCGTGTCAAATTGGTTGTACATACAAACATAAATAAGTAAGTATGTAAACATAATAAGCCTTGTCATTTGGAACACAATGACACCCAGAGCACTTACCAGAAATAACAAGAAATGTCTATACCCCCTTGTGGCCGCCAGGGGTCAGGAAAGATGAACTGCAAAAGGAAAAATAATTTATACGTGATTTATTCCCTTGTTGATGTCATGATCCATGGAATGAAATGCACATTGACAAAATTCCCGGCCCGGAACACCTTGAGGACAGCCCCATACCGAAATTTACTTTTACTTTTAGAGACTAACCGTAGATGAGCTCTTTTTTAAAATGCCTTCTAACTACCAAGCAACAATAGTAATAATAATAATAATAATAATCATAATAGTTATTCTTATTATTAGTAGTAGTAGTACAGTATTGTCATTGTTTGGTGTCAGAGGGTAACAACATTATTTTCCAGTCATTCTTATTCACTTATTCATATCCCTGTCTACTAATGTGGCTTAATAACTGCATTATGTACACTTCTCTATGACAAAAGTGCCACTTAAAAATAACACTGCTATTTTAATTACCGGTACTATAGTGTTTAAGTTATTGGTAGAAAAGAATACTCTCAAGTCTCTATAGTGAGTTGACAACTTCCTACCTTCTGCTGGATGTGCAGACACATAATAGGTGGCCCCAATGCTTTTTCCTCCGTTTTTTATGTTTGTATGTAAACATCTTACTTTCGACGAATATAAGGCTTTTATTAGAAACTTTTATTTTAAGTTACATACACCAGGTGATCGGCTTCCTCAAAATTAAAATACCAAAAAAAAAAAACCCAACAATATCAATAAAAAATAATAGCATAAAAGCACCCAATGCTCAATATATCCTATATCAATGAATAAATCAATCTTTATTTCAATTATTTAAATCTCTCTCTCTCTCTCTCTCTCTCTCTCTCTCCATTATACACTGTAATTTGAAATATTATCAGTAAGCATTTGAGGGTATTTTTGTCTCGGAAAAATTTTCAAATGTCCTGGCTCTTAATAGACACAAGCCACGGCCACGGCCACTGACTCTATGTCAAGCCAATTGCAACGGTTCCGCGTCGACTTTGTTGTCTGCCGTCTGCTCCTGCGGTCGACAGTAATTCCGCTGCCGTCAGCGCTAGGGCGGTTTTTCTACCGTCAACATGTAAATGCACACGACTCCTTCCCCCTCTTTTTTTCTGCCACTGAGAGCCTTCTTTTTTGCCTCTCCATCTTTAGCTCCCTGTCATTAGAGGTCTCAAATGGAAACCTGCGCGCTCCAGCACGTGCTCAAGGGGCCGTGTACTGGAGGGCCTCTGAATATGAGTGAGGGGACGAGTGAGAGGAGAGGAGGTGACGGTCCTGGAGCAGAGGGGCGCCCAATCAGTGACGTGCCTTGGCTGTTGATCATATTATTACGTGTTAACAAACAGTTTTTAAATACATAAAATTCCATTTTCAAATCATTTTCCTCCCATCGCTTTGGCACCCTTTCTGGCCCTTATGCGCACATTTAGTGCATACCCCCTCTTTGCACCTCTGCACCTGACAATTTGGTGACATCAACTAGAAAGTGACATAAAGTAGAAGTTTAAGTATTAGGACCTTTAGACGAGGTAAAAGCAGGTCTAAGTTGTGGCGTGG
The DNA here is from genome assembly GCF_001891065.2 of Hippocampus comes. Classification (NCBI taxonomy): domain Eukaryota; kingdom Metazoa; phylum Chordata; class Actinopteri; order Syngnathiformes; family Syngnathidae; genus Hippocampus; species Hippocampus comes. Next base: position 4,322,374 of record NW_017805983.1, read on the forward strand.
GTGGGGAACAGGATTTGGGTGAATTTGATCCATCGTTGTCGGTGACAGCCAATTGGCATCAAGAACATATTTACTACATGACATGCAGGCACAGCACAAGCAGACTTGAGTTAAAAAAAATTAAAACAAAAAACAATCCCTTTTGGTTTCACATACCGCAATGACATTGTCCCATACTATATGTGTGTGTGTGTGTGTGTGTGTTTGTGTGTGTGTGTGTGTGTGTGTGCGCGGTAGTTTTTATACCCCCTCTTTGCACCTCTGCACCTGACAATTTGGTGACATCAACTAGAAAGTGACATAAAGTAGAAGTTTAAGTATTAGGACCTTTAGACGAGGTAAAAGCAGGTCTAAGTTGTGGCGTGGGTGGGGAACAGGATTTGGGTGAATTTGATCCATCGTTGTCGGTGACAGCCAATTGGCATCAAGAACATATTTACTACATGACATGCAGGCACAGCACAAGCAGACTTGAGTTAAAAAAAATTAAAACAAAAAACAATCCCTTTTGGTTTCACATACCGCAATGACATTGTCCCATACTATATGTGTGTGTGTGTGTGTGTGTGTTTGTGTGTGTGTGTGTGTGTGTGTGCGCGGTAGTTTTTGTTTGTTTGTTTTTTGCATGAGTGTGTACAGTATGTGTTATGGTAAGTACCTTCTTGATGCCGATTGGTTGTTACTCACGACGATGAACTGGACTGGCCTGAAAAATGATGGAAGGATGACTGACGGACTGATGAGCCCACCTCTGCCTATTTCATCAACCCCCGTTGAATCTTTGTGAACAAAACAAAACAAAAAAATTAATGTACATATTATAATCATTATCTTATATTATTTAAAACACCGCCCTGGGCTGTGGCACAGATGGAAGCAAAAGATAGCGGTGGAAGCCAAATGCCCATTTCCCAGTGGAGATCTGTGATCATCCACGCGTAGAGCTCTGTTTATAAAAGTACTTTTGTGCTTTGATCTTCTGCATGGACTGCTCCAGCGATTTGAATTCTGCTTACGCAATGTCAAAGACAAATGAGCCTCAAGTGCGCCAAATGAAACGAAATGAAAGGGGCCGCTTTGTTTGGCTGAAAATCAAGTCAGTTGTGTTCATTCCCACAACGGCGCAAACACGCCTTTCTTCTTGCGCCTGTCTTTGAAAATACCAAAAGAAAGTCAACTCCACCCGCCTAGTTAGACGACACTTTGCACTAAACTTGCTGGGCATGAAATTAGGGCCCGAAATGTATGCCAAAGAAAAAACACACCAGCCCAGTGTAAACTCAAATGCACTCCTGTGTTGACCTGTAAGTAAACCTGGATGATGGGAAGCAGTCGGAAGAATGTAGGTCAAGCTCACTAATCAATTGGGCTCATTACACGAACTGTCAGGTTGAACTCTCTTGCTGCGTTTTTCTTGTCTCATTGGTCCACCGACACTGAAAGTCCACCACTGCGTCTTTTTTATTCCCAGGCTCTTTTATCAGTGGAGTCTTTTGTCATACATTCTCCAAATTAACTAAAATTAATTAGAATGACGTCCGTGTCAGTTGATTGAAATTGAACACAGGAAAGCACAAAGTGTTGAATCTATTCCCAGCAAGGAGGAGGCATTCCCTGTCAACAGAGAGGGTATTAGCAGTATGTGCTATAAATAGAACGCAACTGCAAGGGGGCTTCCACTGTTGCAACAGGAATGATGACAAACGCTCCCCTCTTCATGGCTCTCCTCAATGTAGACGCTCATAAATGGTCCAGGTTTCCCCCCGTGGATTAAGTTCTGTTATAAAGAAAGTTAATGTTGACAGGTCATTAAAAGGCCCGTGTACGAGGTTATAAATCAGCATTTACAGCGCTGATCTAATGTTGCCAACATGTGAAGCATTCAACTGGGGATTGCTTCGTGCATAACACAAGCACGGGCACACTTGTTTTGTGTCCATTAAAAGGGTCCGGGACACTGCAGGGGAATAGACAGATTATCGGTTGGATGGTGGTTTACTTCCAGATAGGAGACTAAACATCTACTTGAAAGATGTATCTGGATCCAAATGATCTAATTTTGTATAAGTAAATTCAACACACCATTTAAAAAATATATACGGGTAAAGATTTTTGCGCCTCATGGTGAGAACACATCACAAATAAGAAAACATTGATGAACCAAGCAAATTAATTCATTTAAGACACACGATTCATATATATTTTTATTTTTTATTTTTTTTAATGATTTCATTTTTATTTAACCTCATTCAAAGTAAAATGTTGAGTGGAGGGGCAACATCCTACAGCACCCTCGATTGTCCAGCCATCACTGCTGACACATTTGCCATCATTCCAATCATTCTTAGTGAATGTTGGTGAGGCCGGTTAGGGTCCAATGTCTTGTTCAAGGACGTTTGAACACAGATTTAGTAAACTTCCACTTACTGGCCTGAGTGCTATCCTTAGCTGACTTACTGGAAGCCAGCCAGGTGTGATGGACAGAGGGTGCATCACTCCGGATAATGTGCCAGTAGGCCTGTGTCTACTCTTGTCTTTAGGAAGCTGCTACAAAGAGAGAAACATGAGAGGAAAATGTGTGCTTAGTGAAATGTGAGAAGGACGGACAGAGCGGATGAACTTAGCATGGCCAAGCAGAAAAGACAGGAGCCCTGACAACAAGAAACATATTTTCTGCCGCGACTGGAAGCAGACCACCAGAGAGCACAGGTTCTCAGGTTGTTTGTACTCGTCCCACATTCCGTGGAAGCAGGAGACGAGCGTTTTTCTCTCCTCTGTGCCAAACTTTCCTCCTCACTTTCACTATACCGCAGTTTAAAAATAGAGCACTTTGCTTTCGCTGTAAATCACAGACAAGCAGCATAAAGACTCATTTGAGAAAAGTGCATGACGAAGCCAAGGTGAAGGAGCTTCAGTTGACTAAAATGGTCCTCCTCTAATGGGCAGTCAGGTTTTCATCAATACTGGACTGGAACATTTTGCCATATGGATGGCTATGTTCATACAGGCAAATGAGTAGACAAAGCGATACGCTTTCTGCTATTTAAATCTTAGGTGTTCCACAATCAAACAAAAGGACAATTGGATCAATTTCGCTTCAACACGTCAATTCGGCCACACGGCCGGGTGTAAATTTCCCATCAGAGAAAAAGACACAATAGCTCCAGGTTATTCTGATTGTTTTATCATCACGACCAATATAATTCATATTACATTGAAAGTGTCCATTTCATTCTGAATGACTTCATATTCGTTAGACATTTGATACTACGTTTGAAGTTATTCATTGGAAGTCCTTCTGAAGGGCATGGCGAATGCGAATTTGTAGTTAATGAAAAGCCAGTACACACGCACGCGCGCACGCACACAGACGGAAGCTAACAATAACAAACTGCAAAACAGTGCAGTACCTCGTTAATATCTTCTCATTGAAGTTATACTTCCCTAATGATTTTTTAATTTTTTTTGAACAGAGCATCCCAAAAGTACAAAATACACTTCAGCCACATGTTCTATGCCTTGTATAAGTTGTGAAAGCACACACTTACTGTATATTCCCTGCTTTTCAAGCATGTTTACATGTCAGAAATCAATGTAAATCTGAAGGATAATATTGAAAACAGCAATTGGTTACATGAGTGTTAACTGTTTGATTGACATTCAACTTTAGTGTCAGTCTCGACTGTTGACGGCAGATGTGAAAATAAAAGCAAACATTACTCTTGGAGCGTGTGCAGATTACATACAGTACACTGTACAGTCTGAATGGTCCATACAGGTGTTTTGTCTACTTTCTGGATCGCTAACGTGAAGTATAGCAGTGATTTTCCTGTATCGACATGTGCTGTGGTGTTGAAATCGCACAACTGGGTTTTGACAAAATTTGCAGTCCAGACAGACATTGCAGAATACACTGTACAGACACACGGGTGCACAGCGCCACAACCATGTCCGTCGGGGAGAAAACTTTGTGTGGGCAGTGAATCTCCAACTTTTCATTTAAACCTCACATTAATTCCTGGATGTGGCTGATAATGCTGCTTAAAAAGCCTTCACCTGATCCCCAGTGAGCAAGCAGTTGTATCCCCTCACTTGATTGTGCTCCGTATGCATGTGATTTGACATTCAAGCCGTCAACAATGTGCTGCGATAAATTCGAATTTTCAGAGTGGGAAAGGGAATCAGGTGTTTTGCACGGCTGCATGCAAGCTGCACAGTATTTTTACCTCGTTGACTACAGACTCACTTTGATTGAGACACACCTGACTGAGGAAAAACAATGACATTAGCATTTCTGTTTTCTGGCATTTTCTAGTGGACCTTTGTCTTCCTGAATTGGCAAAAAAGGAGCACTTCCACATTCCTCATTGCGCCAGATCATATCATTGTTGTAACATACACCAAATGCAAGGATGCATTCCACTCTGAAATCAAACACCCGTGTCTTCCACAGTGTGCATATTATTCCAGTGCCTATAAATACATTGGCGTATATTTGAGTCCATTTGCTAGTATTATTCATATAGATGCATGCGACTAGGATTACAGTACTTCCAAAGACATGCAGCACGACAATAGCAGGATAGCATAGGTTCGATAAATGCTGATGACAAATGTAAGCTCGGTCTGCAATAGCTCATGGGCACCATTGGAATGATTGTTCAAAGTGCATGGGTACAAACATAAACATACTTCATAAAATCATCGCTGTCCTGTGAAAATCACAAATGGCCATTTTTTTCTTTCCTTTTTCCCAATGTTTACATGAATAGGATGACTGAAATGCAGACACTCCATTAATGTAAAAATTTTAAAACAACAAAAATAATGCTGATCGTACATCTATTTTACAAACCATTATGCCAATCCCGTGGCACATGTTTGTCTTTGGTTTCCTGTTGCTCCATATATATATACAGTACAGTATACATAAGCTCTAGAAGAAATTAAGTGACCGATAAGACACACTGGACTTTTAAAAAAATATTTTGACCAGTAAAAATGCTCCGGAAAAAAGATGACAATATCCAAATTGAATTTGCGAGTTATGCCCTCCTTCATTTTTTAAAAATAAAGTAGAAATGTTCATTTCATTCAAACACATACCAGAACCTATAAATAGCCAAACCAAAGAAATTGATCATTGAATCGTCATTTTTTTCCAGAGCTTTATACTGGATATGTACAGTCGATGGAAATATGTTTTCTTACGGTGTATAATGTATATACGTTCTTGTGTTGAATGCGAAAGCGTACGACGACAAAGCTTGCTAATTTTTGTTCTATTGTTAATCATTTGTTATTCATGCTTTCTTGGGACTGTAGGGTAAATACACTAAGCGCCTTCATTAGCTGCAGATACATTCAAGCAGTTACCTCTGCTGTCACAAGCGTTAATAAATAAATACATTTTAAAAAAGCGAAAATATCACCACATTTCTGTTGTTAATTAACATTGTGTCCATTTCTACAAAGATGGAATGCTATGAAGTTCAGGACAGCTTTGTTTTTGTTGGGCAGTGATATCAAACTATGCAGTATTCCTATTTCGATAGATCTGGGTGGCAGTTAAAAGACACATAAAGGTAGAACTCTGAACCCCCAAAAAAACAAACCTAAATAGTAAATAGGCACTAATGTAGAATGTGGTTTCGATACTTTTGTATCCCTTATTGTCCGCATCATACAATCAGGCGAACATGAAAGTGTCATCTGAGGAAATGTGATTAATGTATGAGACAACCACTCTTTTAATAGATGTTTTCATTGACGAAAAAACAAACCAGGCTCGGTAGTGCATACCGACTGCGCATCATTGAGAACAAGGGGAAAAAGTAATGCCTTTTTGTGGTTGACAGATACAGCACTTCCCTGTGGTCCATTGTGTTGGTCTCTACAGAGACCACTGGTCTGGACTATATCTAGCGATGGACCAAGAATGAATACTAGTGCACTTCCTGACCCTACACCTCTGCAGAGAGAGCATTTTTATAACCACCAAGTTAATCGGATATCAGCATCACTGTCTTTCTCTGTCACTCCCTTCAGGTCTCCCTTGACAATATGGCTGGGCTCTGGGAAGTTGGAACAACCAATTTCACTCACAGTAAATCCTGATTTAATCTCAAGTAATCTCTCATTTACATTTTGAGCTAAACATTATGTTGATCTTATTGTGCGTTGTCTTCTTCAAACATGTGGTCCCATGAGATAGTTGATAATGGTTGTTTCAGCTACTATTTGGCTACTTTTGCCTGCTGGACAACTACTTTGAGGAATGTAAGACTATCTCTATGCAGAAGCCACTGTTGTCCCAATAAGACTGGTTGCAGTTCTATGATGTGCTCCAGGTCCCTTGAATGTAGGCGAGCATGAGGTGTTTGCATGTTGACCTTTACGGCAAATTGTCTGCTCTGGATTCCCAAACGTTGGTCATCTGTGGCCATAATTCTTCCTTCCCTTTCTAGTCGCTGCAGACTCCACATTAAGTCACTCATCAATATTGGCTCACATTATACATCCGTGCGCATCTTGGTGATGTTTACATAGTTGGTGTTGGCCAGAGTGCAGTTTCCTGTTTTCATGCCCTCTGGTCTAAAGTCCTCAGCGCTGTGGTTGACAGCCTCCTGAATCTCCACATAGTCCGACTTACTCAGTGTTGATCCACTGCCACTCCGACCGCTCTTTTTCAGGTCATCAACTGAGCTGGCTTTAGGCACACTCGGGATATTTAGATACTGAGCCTGTTCTTCACCCTCCGTCTCTCTGTGGTAGAAGTAGTTGAAGTTTGACACAATCACTGGCACTGGCAGTGCGATGGTCAAAACGCCGGCGATAGCGCAAAGAGACCCTACGATCTTTCCTCCGATGGTTGTCGGGACCATGTCTCCGTAGCCCACGGTCGTCATGGATACCACCGCCCACCAAAAGGCCTCTGGGATACTGCTGAACTGTGATTGGGGTTCATCCGCTTCAGCAAAGTAAACGGCACTGGAGAAGAGGATGACGCCAATGAAGAGAAAGAAGATGAGTAGTCCCAGCTCACGCATACTGGCCTTCAGAGTCTGCCCCAAAATCTGGAGCCCCTTTGAGTGGCGGGAGAGTTTGAAAATGCGAAACACTCTGACCAAGCGAATAACACGGAGAATAGCCAAAGACATAGCCTGCTGTCCTGCCTCTCTATCCTCGGGCCTCTCTGCTAGCTCTGTGCCAAGGGTGATGAAGTAAGGAATAATTGCCACAATATCGATGATGTTCATGATGTTGCCAAAAAATCCAGCTTTGCTGGGACAAGCAAAGAACCTGACAAGGAACTCAAATGAGAACCAGATGATGCAAAGGGTCTCCACAATGAAGAAAGGATCAGTAAAATAGGATGAGGTCTCATAGATGGTGGTGCTGTTGTCATTGGTTTGGAAGGGATAATTGTACTCCTCATCTTCATTTCGGAAAACTGGCAGTGTTTCTAGACAGAAGCTTACAATGGAGATGAGAATCACCATGACCGAGATGATGGCAATGATTCGAGCTGGACCTGAGCTCTCGGGGTACTCAAAGAGCAGCCACACCTGTCTCTGAAACTCATTCTCTGGCAACGGTCGCTCCTCTTCCTTGATGAAACCTTCATCTTCCCTGAAAATTTCCATCGCTTCCTCACCCAGTTCATAGAAGCGAATCTCTTCAGAAAAAATATCGAGAGTGACATTGACAGGCCGACGCAGCCTCCCTCCAGATTGGTAATAGTAAAGAATGGCATCAAAACTCGGCCGATTGCGGTCAAAAAAGTACTCATTCCGAAGAGGATCAAAGTACCTCATCCGTTTCTTCGGATCCCCGAGAAGGGTCTCCGGAAACTGGGACAGGGTCTTGAGCTGCGTCTCAAAGCGTAAACCCGAGATGTTGATGACGACCCTCTCGCAGCACTCATGATCTGGCTCCGGGTCGTATTGGTCATGAGGCTGACCGGGATGTGCAGCCGCTTCGTCAGCGGGGTCGCTGGTCGCAACCGTCATGCTGGAGGGCGATGGAACCTGCAGCTTTCAAATGGGGCGGGGCCACGTTTGGCCACAGCAGGTATGCCTATAACAAACTAGAGGGTAGAGAAAGGACAACTGTAATTTCAATTTGAATTTGGTTTGTGAGTCACAGACTAATGTTGACAGTAACACCCAGAAAGACTGCATTAGTCTAACATTCCTGCTGGCAAGCAAGTCTGCGGGGCATTTGAAAGACTGAAGCAAGGAGGGGCCTGACCATTTGAGCACATCGGCTCCACTTTGTCTCTAAGAATTGCGTTATGAGTTCCTCTCATACGAGCGTGCTGTTGGATCAATATGCCATCCAGTAATATTATATCAGCTCTCGCACGGTGCAATTACAACCAATATATCTGATGATATGATGAGTGCTCCATACGATCTCTGAGATTATTTTCCCCTCTCTGCTTAAGCGCCTTTAAAAGATTTTTATTTTTAACATACTTTTAAGACTTAAGCTGTGCTCAAAACGTGCATTTTTTTAGTGTAAAAAAGTCCAATACCTGTTTAATGTGTCTTTGGAAGAATGCCTTACAGTTGTTGCTCTGTACAGTGCTGATGCACAACAGGACCAGCAGAAGTGTCCAAAGTCACCCCTCGCCGTCCAGCAGGTTGCTTCCCTTTTCTTCCAGCCATACATCACCCAAAGCCTGCACTCTGCCGCAAGGCAGTGTGAACAGGAGAGGGGACAGGGGATGAGGACGCAGGGAGTTACCGCCCTCACCTCACATCACGGATACGTGCCGAGACGCAGCTATCTGCTACAGGTTGGAGCACTGCTGGTGACATTAAAATTCAGGCAGGAGTCAAGTCACACTGTAAAGTTTATTCTTCAGCATGACGAAGGATGCAGCAGGACAACTCTTCAAGGCTCATGTCAGCAGCTGAGTAAGGGAGGCTGCGGGGGATGCTGATGTCATTATGTATACTTCTGATTGCAATCAAAAGCATCCGCCGAAGCAAATCCATATACAGTATCATCCACTGAAAGATTCTTGTTTTAGCATGATTGAATGTCGTTGATAATCAGCTTCCGGACAGTGTTTTTTTTTTTCCCCCATATGGAGGCTGTCCATATGACTACACATATGGTGCATATCACTGAGGCTAAAATATTTTCTACTTATTTCTGAGATTAACCACCTAGGCTGGGCGGCATTTACAGGAAAGACAAGGCAGCCAAGTTCATGCACTCGGTAACTTCAACATTAAAGCAAGTGTGGCTGTTATTGATGATGATTATTGGCACTGTGGCACACAGGCTCGGGAGAGTTAGTTGGAAGTGACAGGTGCCAAACGTGCTTAAGCCTTTTGCAGCCCTTTTCTGTTGATCCAGCCGCAGTCATGTCCATGCACTTATCAAAGCAGAGCGGGGCTTTATTTGTTATCGTCTCAGCTAATTGCATGCAGGAATTCACCGTGATTCTCTTGACGCGCAGATGCACGAGATAGTATCCAGTTTGGCTCCTCTTAAAGGGACGATGCAGAGCAGTCATCTCTCATTCTTTCCTTCCGTCCAGCGGTTGTGCCATCTCGTCACGGCCGTCTGGAGTTGCCTGCTCTACCCGCGTCTCTCATCTGTTACTTACATCCACCACCGTGGAGATGCGTGGGCTGCAGTTGGGCGTCGCGGCGCATACTAAGAGCTTCTGCCTGGCGCGCCTCGCCCCACACTGCTGCTCTCCCCACTTTCCCGACACTCAAGTGCTGCAAGTTAAAGGGGAAGTGTCACTAAAAGCAAAGTGGAAACAACCCAGGGCCAAAAAAAACATTCCACAGTTGAATTTCATTGTGTGTATTTATGTACTGCATGTATGTTTGGTTATGGTGGTTTATACTGATGAAAAATACTGCAAACCATTGCGTTCAGGTTTGTGAACCTTGCATTACCTGCATTGTCTCATCTAAATCACTGTAAAACAGCGTCTGCCTAAATATATTACCACACAATAATGGAATGTTTTTGTGTTTTAGTGAACACGCAATTATTTGAACCACGGCAAGCAAAAATACGTGCTACTTCAGGAGCTAATATGGATTTCAATCACTGACTGCAAAATTAATCCCAAATTTATCCAAACAATTTTCCGGATAACCTCTGGCCGCGAGCGGTATGGATTTTTTCAGGCGATGCCGATTCTGGTACAGTATTTGGCATAATAAAATTCCGCTCCTTGATTAATCGACCCTTTAAAAAAATTATATAATGAATAAACTTTTGCATTCTGTCTGATTTTCACTAACTTTGGACAATTAATTGACCAAGTAAAGCTTACGACCAGTCTAACGTTGGGACACACTTTCTCATTCAATAGCACTTCAACTGGTAGTGTAATCAGGTGTCCACCTGCCCCATTTCCAAGCAGGAGAGGAAAGATTTAATCGCTGTGCACGCACATGAATTCCAGCAATTGTGTGTGTGTGTGTGTGTGTGTGTGTGTGCGTGTGTGTGTGTGTGTGTGTGTGTGTGTGTGTGTGTGTGTGTGTGTGTGTGTGTGTGTGTGTGTGTGTGTGTGTACGACTGCATGTGCCCAATAGGTCTGGCCAGTAATTAGTGGGCAGTGACACAGCGAGGAGGTTTGTAGACTGTAAATGATCAGAACATTGTTAGCAACTCAGCAAATTACATTGTGCAGGGTAGAGTATAGCCTCCGGATGCTGCACTCCAACGGTATCTGGCACTGAATCACATTAAAGGTAACATTTTTGGATTAACAATTCCAACCTATACAATTTTCAAAATATTGCATACATTTATCAACCGAGTGTTAGATCTGTGGTTTAATTTAAAAATGTTTTCTTCATTTTTAAAATGTTTTTTTTTTTGGTAGACTTGTTTCATTCTATTTTAGACCGCTGATGAGAATGTTTGAATAAAAGTTGCATATAGTCCTAGTTTATTTGTATTTTTTCCAAAAACTCAATTCTAATAACCGTTATGACTGTGAAAACATAAATGTTTAATCACTTCTAATATTATTGCACATATAGTATTGATGGATAACTGGTTTTATAATCAGGAGTCAAGAGTAATAGTTTGTTCACCTATTGTTCAAGTGGCTGTAATAATGTAAAAAGAAAATATCTCAATGATATTATTTATTACATATGACAATTTGAAATTTGGTGCACATTTTAGCAAGCATCGTGGAAGTTGAAATGCTTGATTTGCTTTTGGCCAAATAAAATGACGTGGATCTGGCCCCCGGGCCTTGAGCTTGTCACCTGGCGTTTAAAACGATGGTTTCACTCTGCTTGGAAGTTTATCCGTATACAATGTATTATATTGCATTGCACATGTTGTCTACCTTTATTTATCCGGGAAAGGCACCTGAGAAGAGATTCGCTTTTGCAATGCCGACCTGGCTACAGACAGCAGCATATGTATGGAAACATACAGTATATAGGCATACATGATGTGTGATTGACACAATCCATTCATACTGTATCACACTTTAATTGTATTGCACCTAAACGATAAGGATACTCTGCGATTCTCTTGGGAGGAACACCTCATGTCCGAGCCTCATGTCCTTGCTCTGCCATTGTGCACAATCCTACACAATCCCACTCCAATCAAAGTGTCACCGTCCTGATATAGGATGATGACTTACGTCGCACCAATGATGATGTAACATTAGCTCATTGAGCCAAGTAATCAGTTTTGCGACTGAAGATGTCTGTGGAGAGCAGATGACACTTGACTTGAGAGGACTGATTGATGGCGAGAAACTCTTAAACCGCCATCCGTGAATGTAAATGAAGAAAAGCTCATCTTTAAATGGAGGGCCAATGGCACCTGCATGCCAATGTCCAATTCATCGTCCTTCCACAAAGATCATTGAGATGATCTACGGTACACTCGACATGAGTGCTGCAGTGAAAGGCATTGCAACTTTGGATATTTGTGGCAATTTACAATGAGGGCAACCTCAAGCCACAGGCTCTGCCCGTTGCGCTGGTTGTCTGCAATGCATTTACTCGTGCACTTTTAGGTAAGGCTGGAACATAGCTGGTGACGATAACTTTGGAAGGGCATTTAGCAGACAGCAGATTTGTCTCCTAAATTCATTAGCGTGCGTCGCTGATGGTGTAGTGGAACACTCGTCTGACTTGTGTGCGCGCAGTGTGGGATCGGTTCCCATTCAGCGACGGTGTGGACGTGGGTGTGAATGTTTGTTAGTCTCTACATATGCCCTGCGACTGACTGGCGACCAGTTCAGGGTGTGGTCTGCCTTCCACCCAAAGTCAGCTAAGATAGCCAGCAACCCCCCGCAACCCTGTTCAGGATATAAGAAAACGGATAGATGGATGGATTCATTAGCGTAGCCTTACCATTAGCATTGCTTCATTAGCATCTAAATTCTGAATGTGAGTGTGAATGGTTGTTTGGCTATACTGCATATACCCTCTGATAGACTGGCGGATGATTTTTGCTCAAACTATTTGGGGACCACCCAGTTTTGTCTTGACTAAATACTCTATGTCCGTATGTTGCACAAGTAATTAAGGTTGCTGTCAATGGGCATATGAGGGTCCATCCATCCATCCATCCATCAATTCATCCATTTTCTAATTTGCTTATCCTCATGAGGGTCGTGGGTGTGTTGGAGCCTATCCCAGCTGTCTTTGGGCAGTAAGGACACCCTCAACGGTTGCCAGCCAATCACAGGGCACATGTAGACAAACAGCCATCCTCACTCACAATCACACCAAGGGACAGTTTAGAACAGGCATTTCCAGCTCCGGGCCTTGAGAGCCGCCGTCCTGCCTGTTTTCCATCCCTCCCGGCAGCAACACACCTGATTCAGATGATCAGCTCATCAGCCAGCTCTGAAGGAGCATTCCAACCATCCTGATGGTTTGAACCAGGTGCGTCGCTCCTGGGAGAGCTGGAAAACAGGCAGGATAGCGGCCCTTGAGGACCGACTTTGAACACCCTTGATTGAGAGTGTTCAATCAGCCTGCTATGTATGCATGTTTTTGGAATGTGGGAGGAAACCGGAGTACCCGGAGAAAACCCATGCAGGCACAGGGAGAACATGCAAACTCCACACGGGAAGGCCGGAGCCGGAATCGAACCCTGCACCTCTGCACTGTGAGGCAGACGTGCTAACCTGTCGATACCGTGTGAGGGTACATTTCCCTGTAATTTGAGTATAGTAGATGTAACAAATAATCTTGATTATACTTGTGCAGTTCATCTCCGCCCTGGTCAACACAGGAGGACATTTGGAGGCGAGCAGGAGGAGGAGGAGGAGGAGGAGGGGAGCGAGAAGAGGGCGCAGGTCCAACTTATGACAGCACACTGCAGGGGAGGAGTCCAGGATGACCTCTACTGCTGCTGCAGCAGGTGATCGCTCAAAAACAACCGACAACACGTGCACACACTGTCCCCATTTTGGATTATTATGACCATGCAATTCACTTAGAATAATGATGTGTGCATTGATACCTCATTTTATAGAATCCAAATCTGTTTTTTCCTTCAGTCCTCAGTGATCTAACGCCACAAAATTGAACATTGTCCTTGGAAGTACAGTAGACTGTTCAGTTGTCGAGGACAGCCGGGCTCAAGGCTATCATTGCTCTCCTGGTGAGATATGTCCTTACCATCACAGTCGAGTACTCGATTGATTCTGGATGTTGTTTCACTGTCACTTGGTAGTCCTGGACTCAGATGGAACAATCAATGCATTAACTGCTCTGGAGGTCAAAGAAGAAACTTTGAGTATAATATCAATCAACAGTACCATGGAATCACGCAAAAATCTTGAAGGACCTTTTTCACATGAACAGATAGTGAAGCTGATGAATGTGTGAGCCATGGCATTATGATAGGATTTCAGCATTTCATATACAGGATTTTATTTTGTTTCCTAGTTCTCACGGATTGTGTCTCAGTTCCTTCTACTATGTGTTTTGGGAAGGCTGCAAGGTAAACAGAGAGAGTTCGGACGTGCTCGGATTAAAAGTTGTTTGTGTATTTTGTATCTTCTTTGTTGAATTGACTGGCAGGTTACACGCCAGATGTCACAGTATTTACAAAGCTTGCTAGCCGCGATAGACACCGGCTTTGGGAAAGCCAACCAAATCAGGGTAGAGCAAACTGCACATGTGAATTGAATGCAACTGCTTGGTGGAAGTATACAGTAAGATACTCAGTAGCCAACGGTGAAGTTTGGACCACACAATCAATATTTATCAAAATAAAAGACATGGCATCCTCACCAGAGATGCAGATGCAGGAGACCTCCTTCGCTTGCTACGCCTGTCTGTGTAAGCTCCCAATGGCCCCCAATAATCAATTTCCAGCTTGAATCACGACAGCCAGCAACAGAGTTGGTTAACCGTGCCTCAAAAAGTCTCGTTCTTGAAAAGTTCACCATGAAAATGCCCGTTTATTCGTGTCCGACATCGTCCTACAAACCAATCTTTCATGCATATTTTAAGCTCAACCAACCAAAACACGACTCAAGATCTACCTTTTTAATGTTGCTTTTAACTACCGTAATATTTATCTGTCTACCTTTCTTTACTTTTTAATGCGAACAAATATTTATTTATTTGTACTTTCAGCCTTTCATTAGGCATTGAGCAAATAATATTTGCTTGGTAACATATCGAAGATTAAATGTGATTGGACACAAAAAAAAAAAAAACGATAAACGACTGGAAGCTGTGCAGTGCACACACATTCATTGAAATAAAAACAGAAGACTGTTGGAAATAAATGATTACCATTTCATGCAAGTTGTAAGTGTTCTGTAGTGCCATGCTTCAAATAGTTATTGAAGCTAAGGAGAAGGCCTTGAAGGCCATAACTGCACGCCACTGAAGATGCTACGTTTACACGTAGTTTGTACAAGGAGATCAATGCACCGCTCACAAAACATTAGTCAGACTTAATGTGACTCTGAATCAAGTATGAAGTGAAGGATTCATTCCCACGGCAAATGTTTGCTCTCCAGGCTGCGGGCGGCAGTTAAGTGCTCACCGTCTGGTCAGTCCAATCAAATCAACAGTTAATGCACTTGCTGAGGTCTGACAGCCTCACTAATCAGGCACAATTGTTTGTTTGCGTTTTAAGCGATGGCACCTTTTTTTTTTTTGTAACAATGCGGTATGGAGGTAACAGTGGGCCAGATCCAAGGAAAACTGTGGTTTCAGGGAGAGTTGTCAGGCCCCATTAAAGTGTGCGGGGAATGAAAAGGTGGCAAACAGAGGGAGAGGTGGAGATTTAAAGGTCACTTGAAGTGAGTCATCCCGAAGGGCAAAGCAGCATCGTCTTTTCTTTCAAGTTATCACTCTTTTGTATCCATCCGCTTTGTTTGCTACATTTGCTTTGGAATACATGCACATTACATGCTGCATATGTACAGGCAAGTGTAGTCATGTCTGCATTTGCCCTCACTGTAATGTGAATATGAGCACTTGTGTGAGTCTCTTCATTTGCAAAGCGTAGCGGGTGTCCCGCCCCGTCTACTGCGCCTGTGGCTGAATACTACGCCGGCTCAGCCAATCAGCATTCTCATTTATGCAGAGGCACTAGCAACAGCATCATCATTCCTCGCAACAATAAATCTCTCTACTGACACCTGTATATGATCTCATTTAACATTAATCTGGTCACGTTTTGTCACACATGATGTACGGTACGATATTATTATATGACAGAGAGCACACGAGAGGTGATTCAGATGTAAAGGTTAAAAATGCACTAAATACCCGACATTGCTTGACCTTGATTTCTGCTCCAGTCTCGTTTCTAAAGAGTGCATTAATTAAAATGCACTCTTTTGAAACTAATCATATCGCAGTTGTGATGTTTAGTCTTACTAATGTTCATTTCTTCCACTCAATAACAGCTGTCGTTTCTCAGAACAGTTTGGCGAATTAATAAACAAACAAAAAAAAAGACATTTTACTAAAAAAAGCTTTTTTTTTTCTATTTTCACCTAAACTCATATTGAGAATGCAGTGGCGCCTTGAAATACAAGTGTTGGTTGTTCCTTTAAGATGTCCGAAAGTCAAAACGTTCGTATCTCAAATCATCTTTCCCCATTGAGATGAACGGCAAAAAGAAAACAGCAGAAACGTTGCAATTTGGGTGGTGGACTGGTTAAATTTACTGATGGACGCGATGACCGAAGTATGGTTACAAAAAATATGACTGATTGTCTGACTGACAATTACAGTTCGGTTCCTCTTGAAAAAAAAAAATGACGGATGTTTTCTGCCCTTTGTGGATATTTGTAGCAAAACCGAACAGAAAACTAATCATGCATTTGATATAATGAACTAGTC
Organism: Hippocampus comes; assembly: GCF_001891065.2. NCBI lineage: Eukaryota > Metazoa > Chordata > Actinopteri > Syngnathiformes > Syngnathidae > Hippocampus > Hippocampus comes. The sequence goes on from NW_017805983.1 coordinate 4,338,717, forward strand.
TGAACCATGTTAACATATTTGTACATCTGCCACTAAACATCGTCAGTTATGACTTCATAATTTTGCTGTTTGTTTTTGTGCTGATACTCCTCCATTAATATGGTTCTGGTATTGTGTTTAACTCGTGTCCAAATTGAGTCTGTGCCTGCTTGTTGGGTCACACACTGTTTTTCTGCCAGGAAGTAAACACACACACACACACACACACACACACACACACACACACACACACACACACACACACACACACACACACACACACACACACATACACACACACACAGACACACACAGCCAACCATCTTCCTGTCAGAAAGTGTAGACAGATCACAATGGTTTGAGCATTTCGATGACTTCACCTTCTGTGCATCTCTCCGGTCTTAGCAAGAGCTCGCTCTTGTTGCTATGGTGATTGCCTGCTGTACTCCTTTGGCGAACTGTTCACAATCACGACATCACGCATATATTGTCAGTGTCTTTGCATATGGCTCTCATGAATATGTTTTTGCAGTATGAAGTAATTCTGACATTTGCAACAAATTGGGAGAATCACAGACACATGAGACTATTGTAACCTACTTCTTTTTTTTTTTTTGAAGGACAAAACAGTTTAAAAAAACACATGGGTGCAGCAAAGTGGTTTACAGTTGTCACACTTAAAAAGTAGCAAACAACATTATACTTTGCCACAATTGTTTACAAGCATGAGGGCAGTCTACTTGTAAACAGAGGGGTAGACACAACACTTGCATTATGTCACTGCTTTAAGACCTAGTTGCGCGACAATACTCACATCACAGGATTTCATGATTGATCGGAAAAATGCAAATATGATGCTCTATGAAGAAGCCTTTTCCAAATTCATACGCAGCGTTTTCAGCTCCGACCTCAATTTGATTTGGGACATTTTAAATGGATTAAGATTGTCTGATTGTCGATAAATGCACAATAAATTTGACAGTCTCCCCTCTTGGCAGTAAATGAACATCTAATTTGTTCACAGATGACGCGCGCTTTCAAATAAAGACAGTGCAAGTCATGATCTCGTTAAATGGGTCATGTTTAAAGACAGCACAGAGTAACGTCGAACAAATACTGACAAACGTAGCCTTCCCCTGCCAACATTCTGCAGCAGAGCACTCAGGGACAGACGCGAGCTCTGTGCTGGGTGCACTTTTTTTTTTTTTAAGTGTAGTGCAGGGGAATCGCAGCAACGATCACATGTAACATACATGTATTTTAAATGTTAGCAATACAGAGCACACTGAGCTAACAAAGGCATGTGGTTAACAGTCTTTGATTTATATCACAGTTTCCTTTCACTCGATGTTTGGCCTCTTTTATTTTTGCAGCTTTCAATACGAAAAAAAGAACTCTCTGTTATCAATAGCACTGATGATGAGTGAGAAGAAACATGAATATAGCATCCACATATATAGAGATCTGAATAGATCCGAGGAATTGGGTGCTTTGTTTTGAAACTGCTGGCTGTCTTCTCTCCATCTTCGAAAGCGTCGGGCAAAATGGAGAATTGTCAAGATGAATTTTCTCACTGCGTGTAACATTTGATGCTGTGACACTTTTACGCAAAAACAGAGAGCAGCCATAAAACAGCAGCTACACAGCTAGAAATGAAGCGGGCTGTTTGATAAACTGTCCTGTACACACAGTATGTAGAGAGTTTTTCTTTTTTTCTTTTTTTTTAATATTCTTGTGATTTTCCTGATTTTTGGTCTTAAAGAGGATCAATTGGCAGGGCGGAGCTGCTATAGGCACCAAGTATAAGGACGCCAGCGAGAAGGCAGAGGAAGAAATTCTACTCCAGGGGTAATTCTTTTGTCAATCAAGTTTACCCCATTTGGTCCACAGAAATACTGTCTTACAACCCTGCAGAGATTGAAAAAATATGTAAGATGATTTTTAAAAGGGGTAGTAAAATATCATTCAGTCATTTTCAATATCATTTCCAGGCTACTTTTGAAATATTACCTGCACGAGAGTCAGTCAACGACGGCGCTGCAAGTCTTCCAGGCGGCCTGGGCAGCTTCCACCTGAGAAACTGTGACATGGAAGGCAAAATTGTTAATGTCGTTGTGGTGGTAATAATGACAGAATAAGACATTACCCTTCCTCCTCTCTTAGAAATGAACAAACCCAAAATGTATCAGACAAGAGAAACCTTTGAGCTTTGATGCAAGTTTACATTGTATATTTTCATAGAAATGTTTGACTGTGAGTCAATACACATTTTCTCACTCCCCTACCAAGGAAGGAATTGCAAACCAAAGTTGAAAACACACAGAAAAAAATATTGGTTGAATTTCCTAAATAATATTATGTCAGGTGGTTGCACAAAATAAAATAATTTTCGGGATCCAGGTGATTTTATTCTTTATAAAAATGAATAAACGTTTTTTCATTGTAGTCCTATCATGTTGTGATTTTAGGTTTGTCCCATCAGCGGACAAGGTCAGGGTATGTGTACACTGAACATATGAGACTTCATCCATCCATCCATTTTCTTATCCTCAGAAGGGTCGGGCAGTAGGTGGGGTACACCCTGAATTGGTTACCAGCCAATTGCAGGGCACACATGGACGAACAACCTTTCGCGCTCACTCTCACAACTACGGACAATTTAGAATGTTCCATTAACCTGCCACGCATGTTTTTGGAATGTGGGAGGAAACCGGAGTACCTGGAGAAAACCCACACAGGCACGGGGAGAACATACAAACTCCACACAGGAAGGCCAGAGCCGGAATCGAACACTTGACCGCTGCACTGTGAGGCCGGCGTGCTAACCAGTCGACCATCATTGCCGCCCATATGAGACTTAAAGGTAATAATAATCATAATACTAATGATGATGATGCTGATTACTATTATTATTGCTTGATAAAAGAGATCTTAGTGTGAAACATTTGAGCCAAGTATTTTGCGGTGTTTCCTCAGAGTAGAGAGGGGGAAAACAAACACACTATGGCCAAATTGTCTCTTCAAAATGTGTCAAGAGGAGATGAAAGGAGAAGCGAGCATGCCAAGATGCCTTAGAAAAACAGACATCCAGTTCACTCATCACAAGCATCCGTGTGCTTGATGATTTTACAAAAACAACTTAAAAAAAAAAAGGCAAGAAAGAAGTCCTGTGAGTGGCGCTCTACTTTTTCTCTTCGCTCTTCCCATTTTCCCAGCCTGACCAATCAAATTAGAGGGTAAACAAGTACAATCTCCCCTGAGTGGGGCTTTTATGTGACCTGAGAAGTTGGAATGCCATTTTGCTGATGAGATTTTCACAAGAAAATTTGAAACCAAGGTCATCGGTCACAAAAGTAGAATCAGTGACGGGGGTCACTTTGTGGGTCTCCCTGCGTCACTCTCTCATTTGACTGAGTTTAGGGAGAGTGACCTGAGTGCCATACACTTGTGACTAGAGAGAAATACAGTCAGGACTATAAATACACTATTAATAATAATAATAATAATACATTTTATTTATAAGCGCCTTTCAAGACACCCAAGGACACTTTACAATAACAAAAAACACAGAACAATGCGGGTTGAGCCTATTGGGACTTGGATATAATTCTCATCTTTTAGGCTCTTAAAGACCACCACATTGAAGTTAAAATAAAATTAACAAGATGCACTGCAGATTTCCAGCTCGAATATATGTGCCTCTCACTTTTCAGTGAAAAAAGTAACAGGACATATGAACACTCATGAATCAAACTTCCATTCATTCACTTTCCGAACCGCTTTATCCTCACCACGGTCGCGGGTGAATCAAACTTTCACTTTTTAATACTTAATTGCATTTTCTCTTCACTTCTGTCAATTCAGCAAGTAAAATACATGGTCAATTGTATTCGGGTGAGGTGACTGACCATTGCAAAAGCGTCCATGCCTTCAAAAACTTTGGTTGCTCCCAAAATATGCTTCATGTCATTGTCCCTCTACACTGTGAAGCGCCGTACAATTAGTTCAGAAGCATTAGGCAGGATATGACAAAACAAATTCATTGCCTAATTCAGAATTCAGCCTGCTATGTTTGCCAGCAGTCACACCGTCAACATATAAACACGGGAACAAGTTCCATCGGCAGCCATAAATGCCCACCTGGTCATAGAACAGCTGAGCTGACTACTTTTAGTCTCCTCAAATGAGGGATGCACATACACAAACTGTTGTAATTCCGACCCCGTTCACCTGATTTAGATGTACAAAGTAAATCCCTTCAAATTAAAGCACAGCTTGTTTTATTTTAAATCCATTGTGGTGGTGTGTAGAGGCAAAAAGCTGAGAATAATTCTCAGCTTTTTGACAATACAGTAAATAAAGGTGCCAATTATATTGTATTGGTCAAGGAAAGTATGTTGTCTTCACAGAGGAAAACCTAAACGTAGCCTTCAGCAAGGCGCAGAGTGATCCCTTTTCAGCTAAATATGTCAAGTCTTTGTTTCTCTTGGTAAACACGACCAGGTCACAAAGGGACACGAGCCACCTGTTCTGCTGGCAGGCGGTATTGGCCAGCAGGGGGCAGAAGCGAGAGCGGCAAAGTGGGCATGTTTTTCATACACAAAGTCAACTGAAGGTGAAAACATGAAATACTCAAAGTTGTTTACACCAGCAAACGATGCGAACGTTTGGCACACCCTTATTGGGACCTGTCCAAACAAACAGGATGTCTGCATTGGCAGGTCCATAAAGCGGCGATAAATCTGCGGAAACTTTTAGTGGTCAAAGGGAAATATATGCCATTAGGACATGGGAAGGAAACGTGCTTGGGACTTACCGGTGCCATCGGTGGGTGAAGAGCATCCCCTGCTGGGCGCCAACAGTGTTGCACCCAGGAGAGCCAGACAGTCCATTCAGAAATCTTTGAAGGGTGCCTCTCCATCCATTTCCTCGTTTTCAGACTGGTTCATTCAGGGTGGCAGGATTTGGATCATCACAGTCGAATATAGATGAGCTTGTTGACGTTTGACTCCCTGCGAGGTTGCGTTTACACGCAAACACACTTGACGTCATCAACAGCAGTCCTTGAAGACACGTTATTCAGATGCTAATCTTCAATATAGCTTCCAAGCCATCTGGGCGGTTTCTGTGGAAACAGGGGCGCCATGGCAACACTGGTTGGGGTTGCCCAGGAAACGGCCGTCACCATGGAGATTGCATCACAGCAGGTTATATTTGAGGCATCCAAAGAGAAGCACGCGTGTTCGCGTGGAAGAGCTCTGCCTCGGTTTTGCTCTCCTCCTAACACGTGTCTTTAGTGGGTGATGAGACACAGCACGGTGGTCCACTGGCCCCACATGGCACCACAAAACGCCTCTATTCTACATGGGAGTTGATTTGTTAACAGGTGGAGTAGCGCATTGCACTAGACTTTAACGCACGGTAAAGGCATAGCACAGTCTAATTAATATATAGGTTAACTAGTTTTTCTTTTTCATAAACTGCGTGTGTTTAAAGAGACATTGAACACATCAAAACGATCCTGGATATTGCACATTGGCTACGACTGACGAATCACAACTGTGGTTAATACAACGTGAAGGTCATTGGAGTATACATTTGTAGTCTTTCACAGTTATAAAGCTTTCCTGAACAGCTACAACAGGTTCCCTCTCTATTGCAGGCTTTTAAGGAGTGCCTTCTCTCCGCACGCGATTTTATTCTTTTTTTTTTTTTTTTTTTTTTAAATTGTAAGCACTGGAACCGATTCTAATTGTCAGAATAAAAGTAAATGGGACTTGGGCTTTTTTTTTAACCGCCTCACTCATCCAGCACTGCTTCCGTGCGCAATGACATCTGAGCCATCGCGCATCCACTCGCGACGTCCGCGACACCAGAACCAACTACACATCAGTGAAGATCTTCTTGTTGATGTTGATGCAGTTCTGTGAGTTGTTCTGAGCGCTGGTGGGAAAGTTTGGCTGCTGCTTGAAGGCGCTGTTGATGCCATGCTCCTCTATCACCATGTACTCGCTCTTGCTGAGTGACGACGACGAGCGCGTCTTCCTCAACTCCTCGGGCTCTGCCAGAGGCTGACAACTGCCCACGTGCAGGTACTGGGCCTGTTCCTCGCCGTCGGTCTCCCTGTGGTAGAAGTAGTTGAAATTGGAAACGATGACCGGCACAGGCAACGCGATGGTCAGCACGCCGGCGATGGCGCACAGAGAGCCCACAATCTTGCCCCCAATGGTGACGGGATGCATGTCCCCATAGCCAACGGTAGTCATGGTGACCACAGCCCACCAGAAGGCGTCCGGGATGCTGTTGAATCCCGATTCCGGGTCGTCGGCCTCGGCAAAGTAGACGGCGCTGGAGAAGAGAATGACGCCGATGAAGAGGAAGAAGATGAGCAGGCCCAGTTCACGCATGCTGGCCTTGAGGGTCTGACCCAAAATCTGCAAACCTTTGGAATGACGCGAGAGTTTGAAGATGCGGAAGACGCGCACTAGGCGAATGACACGCAGGATGGCCAACGACATGGCCTGCTGTCCGTTCCCTTGCCTCTCGGCCAGCTCCGTTCCCAGCGTGATGAAGTAAGGGATGATGGCCACAATGTCAATAATATTCATGATGTTCTTGGAGAACGTGGCTTTGCTCGGACACGCGAAGAAGCGCACCAGGAGCTCGAAGGAGAACCAAATGATGCACAACGTCTCCACCACAAAGAAGGGGTCTGAGAAGGGGCTGATGAAATAGGGAAGGGTGCCATTGATCACAGGCGCGATCGGGATTGCATCGCGGTTCTCGTCCCTGAATTCGGGCAGTGTCTCCAAACAGAAAATGACAATGGAGATGAGGATGACCAGGACGGAGACGATCGCGATGCCCCGCGCTGGTCCTGAACTCTCCGGGTACTCAAAAAGCAGCCACACTTGTCTTTGGAACTCGTTCTCCGGCAAGGGCCGCTCCTCCTCCTTAATGAAGCCCTCATCCTCCCGGAACTTCTCCATAGCCTCCTCGCCCAGCTCATAGAATCGAATCTCCTCTGAGAAGATATCAATGGGGACATTGACGGGTCTCCTGATGCGCCCTCCTGACTGGTAGTAATAGAGAATGGCATCAAAACTGGGCCGGTTCCGATCGAAGAAGTACTCGTTCCTGAGGGGATCAAAGTACCTCATCCTCTTCTTGGGGTCCCCCAGCAGGGTCTCCGGGAACTGCGAGAGAGTCTTGAGCTGCGTCTCAAAGCGCAAGCCGGATATGTTAATGACCACCCTCTCGCAGCACTCGTGGTCCGGCTCGTATCGATCCAGGGAGAGGTGGCCCGGGAGAGCCGCCGACTCTTCCAACATGTTGTCACACGCCGCGACGGTCATGACGTCGGCCTCCGTCTCGGTGTATCCGTGGTTCACCAAGTTGTCGCCTCGTGTTTTGCTCACGCTCGGCGGTGGTGATTGCAGGAGGCTCAGGTGGTCGTCCATGCGCGGCTCACGACGCATCCAGGGACGGCCGCCTCCGCGGACCCCGCCGCCGCTACAGCCTGGTGTCTGGCGTCTTCCTCATCCTCCTCCACTCTCGCTCCCCTCAGTGGTTGCTGTTCCCGCCCACCACCGGAGACGTGGGGTTATAAACAAGCCTTCCACCCGCCCACAGCACCGAGCGCCCGGGTGCATGTCGCCCTATTCGGCCAATAGCATCGCGCAAGGACGCACGCTGAAAGCAACAGTCGGCCGTCATTCAACGCGCACCGTTTTTTTTTTTTTTTTGGGGCGTGCCCCCTCCCTGTCGCGCTCTCGGCTTTGTTAGGCGCACGCACACATCAATGGGCTTTTTAAACAAGGTCGTTGCTCACAGACAGGGCATGGGGGTGCCCATAAAAAGCAGTCGATCCCAGTTATTAGTCCGTGATTTAACAACGGCAAAGTGAAAAGGGAAGTGCGAAATAATTAACGATATGTTAGGGAGGGGCCAGCCAGGCAGCCTCCTCAGCCAGGGTGCTCTGCACCTCACACCTGAGACTCGTCAGCTCATCACCCACCTGTTGCCTATCTGCTCGTTTGGACTGGTACATATTGATTCACAGACCATTCCTCAGTGCAAGTTCGTGCCGTCACCACGCCAGTGGACTTTGTTGCCATTTCCTACAGCTGCTTGTTCCTTGTGTGGACAATTCCTTGTGGACTCCTCGTGCTTCCCCCTGAGTGACTTTGCGAAGACTCTTCGAATAAACTACGCCAAGTGTTGGCTTCAACAATACCTGCCTGTTGTCGTGCTCTTGGGGTCACACCCAAACCCTAACACGATAGTCGGTATGATGGAAAACAAACCATCCAAAATGTCGTTTTAATAGCCTTGCCCTGAGCCTCGAAAGGAAACGTGCAGTTCTCGTCTAAATTTCTCTTCTTCAGAAGATACCATACCATGTAATGATCCAAATTACAGTTTCTTTTTCCATTCCTGTTTTTTGTCAGTCTGGGTTGCAGTAATGTTCTGAAAGAGTTGCTGTCCAGGGTTCTGAAATGTAAAGGGAGAAAAAAACCTGTGAAAGTATCAAAAAAGTAAAAACAGATTTTGCATAAAATGCTTTCCTTTTCTGCAAATCTGTTTTTACTAGGCTTGGATCATGTTGGCTTTAACAAATGCCTTGTTGTTTGTATCCTGTGCACCCAATGATCATATCCAATGAGGTCACAAATGAAAGTGAGAACATTTCTATTAGGACCATATGTCTCTCATTACATTAAAATGGTTTCAATGAGGAAAGACAATCCACAAGTGAAGGTATGTGGACATTCGCCCATTGATATGCATTGTCTACAGTCATGTTATACATGGTAGAAGACCCCAAAGCAGGGAGGCAGGGAAAGCAGGGTGGCAGGGAAAGCAGGGTACACCAATCAAAACAACAAAAACATGATCAGGGATACTGTGGAACACTAAATCGAAAGCAAAGTACTGAAAAGACAAAAACTCAAAGCTACAACAAAACACCAGCAAACAAAACACACCACTCAGAACCAAAACGTGACAGCAACATCAATGTCACAAAAACTACAAAACTAAATACAAAACAATTGACGAGATAACGAGGAACACTTGCACAAGACACAAGTGGCTGAGGGAGCTGATTGGAGGATAAAAGGGACAGCCCCGACGGGCATGAGGGGGAAGCAAAAGATCTGGCAAGCAAGACAAGACACAAGAAATAAAGTTCAATAAAAACTAGACAGACAAAAATTACGACAGCCTTTAAGCTAACTGTGCCACAAAATAACGGATGTTTAGCGGGAAGTCTATGGCTACACAAGTTCGAGAAGAAAACACAGGAGAGATATTCATTATACCTATGTTGGGTAATTGTGTGCTCACCCCTGCCTGCATGTGGGTGCAGGCAAGTGGATGCTTATAGATTTGTGAGCTGCGGATAAAATGAAAAAATACTTGCCGACATTTGCTGAACCTACTCACCGCTCATTGCCTTTGACGGTCACGTGTTCATACACACCGATTGCAGATCAACAAGTGAAGGTCATACATCATCATCTAATGGAGAAAAGAAGCAATGAGACCTTGACCTTGTTCTGCTTTTACCAGATGTGCATCATATGACATCTGCCACAACTCCATTAACAATGTAAATCTTTTTTTACAACTATACTGAACTCTATGTCCTATTGATTTTGTCAACAATCATGGTGAATGGTGTTCTCTATTTTACCTAAATGTATACAATAATATAATCAATTAATGTCAATTGATTTGTATATACAGTATTCATCAATCAACATTAAAGCATTACATTTTGTTGAAAATGTTATTGGAAAAAGCTCTCACTGTGATGCAGTGCAGTTCTACACGACTGCAGTAAACACAACAACAATAAGCCAGCTGTGAAATGAGTGCCTTCCTCAAAATGTCAATCAAAACTGAGCAATGGCAGATTTGCTTCAGCGGATTGTATTACATTGTGTACCTAATGAGGTGGCGGTGAATGCAATTGTAATATAACTGAGTAACACTGTGCACCAACAAACACGTCATTAGAATTATTTACATGTTCTATTTAATTCTATTTATTTCTGAATTTCAAATTAAAGCACTTCAAGTGTCACCTCGAAAAAAAAAACATGCTCACACTGCTGATAAGCGACACTGAGACTGGGACACTGAAACAGACTGTTTGCCAATTGAGGCCACACTGAATAAAAAGTCTTGCACTAAAGGGTCGGTTTTTGCTCTGCTGGGACAAAGCTCAGAGACAGCTAAAGGGCCTCAAAATGTGGACTCTCCACGCTAAATATAAAGCGACCCAAACTCCCGAGTCGGCCTATAAAACTGTGCTGTGCCCTTGCTCGCTCAACTTGAATGACACAAAAGCATCGGAGCAGGCCTGGAAACATGTTGTGTGTGTCGGGGGGCAGGGTGGGTGGAAGTGGCTCATTATGTAGGAAGGATAACTCAGCTGGCTGAGGTCATGGACATCTGGTTGCACTTGGGAAAATGGCTTACTTTGGATCCCTCCTGAGTTCACTCAGACAATTCCTGGAAAAGGATGAGGTTGAAGTTAATTTACAGGATGTCAATAAGGTGGATAACAACCTGTCTCAATATCCTGGTCCACGGTTATGAGTGGGTGTCCCCCATGGTTGAATGTCAAAATCAGATCCAGATTCTTTGGTTGGCTTTGACCCTCCAGCATTCTTCCCATGATGCCATAATGCTAATATTCGTAAATAAAAATATCAATTTGAACAAAACCACCCGGGTTGGTGGGCTAATTAATCACATGCTGAGATATTGGCGGTGCCATGGATAGATGTCGTGTGCCCTGCAGCTGCACATGACAGAGGAGGCGAAGAGGAGGAGGACGAGAAGCAGACAGGACAGGGACATCTGTGGAACAAAAGCCCGAGTGGACAGGAGCCGCATCACATCCTGCTGTATCCCCGGCAACGGGGATGGAAGGGCAAGAGCAGGGAGGAGGAAGTTGGGAGTCCTGTGACACTACTGTTATTGTTTGGGCTCGACATAAACAAGGAGTGAGCACGCAAGTATGGCGAACCTCCTTTTTTTTCTCGAGAGCATCAGCCTGACTTTGAGTGTCATGAATATGAACATGTGCTGGCAGTTATATGTATGTATAATAAATGAATCCCCGCGAGGGTTTTATCAGCTAAAGCAGGGTACGAGAGAGAGGCACGTCCCTATTTCAACCTGCCAGCTGAATTCATACACCAAATGACAGCAGGAAAAAAAACTCAGGATGGAGGAGACATCGAGGCAAGACAATGAGGCTGACTTATTGTAAGGCTGATCATGTGTTATCCACTCTGGCACCAGAGGACTGTGATGAATTATAAAGCTGCTTAATTATCTATTAAATAGATTCTTTGACCCAGTTAGTTTTGTTTGTGGTGTGGAAACGCCTGAAGACAAAATGGAGGAGGAGCAATAATTAATCACACATAACGGAAGCGTTAGGAAACAAGAAAAGACTAATAAACCTTGATCACAAGAAGTAAATATAAGTTATGAAGAGGCAGGGGCAGCATAGTTGGCATATCCGACTCACATTTCTGAGATTCTGGGTCAATATTCTGCGTTGACCTTCCTGTATGGAGTTGGCATGCTCTCCCATGGATCTTATGTAAATTCAAGACTCTATATTGTCCCGTGAGTATGAATGAATGATTGTTTCGTATGTGTGCCCCGATGTTGCGAGGCGACCGTCCAGCCGTACCGGCCTCTTCCTCAAAATCTGCTGGGATAGGTTGTAGCTAGCTCACCCACTTATCCTTGAGAGGATAAGCAGAAGACAAAATGGATGGAGTCTCATGTCTCAGCTCCTCTCGTCTCCATCTCAAACTCTTCGGAGATCTCAATTCGACCTCACTTTAAAGGCAACATGGAAACAAATATCTTAAAAAATTGAATATGTAAACTTTCCATCACAAGATATACAATAGCCCTTGATAATTGTGACAAAATATGGGCCTCTGATTTCGTGACCGCTTGTTGGTAATTTCGCAGATGTGGGCAAGCCACCGTATTTAAATGGTCTACGCCGTTGTGGGTGTGAACACAGCTGATTCCATTCACCGCCAATCAAAAGCAGCTTCTCCCCTTCCCTTTAAATGTGGCGCCCTCACATCTTGGAGGAGGGCATCTCTGTGTGAAAAAGGGTTGCAGTGATCTGTGCATGACCGAATGATTGGCCGCCATTCTTTTTCTGTACCAATTATTTTCAACGTCGAGGGTGAGCTGGTGTCTGTCCGAGCTGATTTCTGGCAAGCGGTAGGGTCAGTCGTGGACTGATCACCAGTCAATTGCAGGGCACATCCACGAAGACAGACAATGGGTAGTCACAACTGAGGACAATTTAGTCTTCCGAGCAAGCATTTGTTATGGAATGTAGGAGGAAGCACATGACACAGAAAGGCCAGAGTTCGGATTCGACGCCCCCCCAGCCCCCAAACTCAGAACTAACAACTTTAACAATAAATAAATAAATTACAGTGCTTACCATTGCATAAAATGCACTACTATATGCTCTCGCAGGTTGCGATATACCATACTAATTAAAGCTGCCTTGCCTTGCCTAATTCCCACACTTCATTATCACGACCTCAGAGGCTTGTACGTGTGTGCATGACAAGCAGATGGAGTTTTTTTTCAAAGCATGCATTACCTCAGATTCATTTCTTCAGCACATACCACACTGTGTCGGCAGTTGCAGCCGTTTGGTTTTGCTGTTCGGTGCTTTCTACCATCTTTATTAGTGATTTGCTTTACTGTTTGTTGTATATGTTGAATTGCTCCATGTACAGCACTTTGTATGCAGCGATGGCTGTTTGAAAGTGCTCTATATATACAGTTGAGTTGAGTTGAGTTGAGTTTGTTTGTGTCTTTTCATACACATATACATATCTCTCAACAGAGAAACATGCTGAATCAAAGACACCATATTTGTGGCCATCTGTGTTGATTATTCACCTCAATTTAGACATCGGTGTGACTTGGCCCTCCAATAAAAGCCACCATGTACACACTTGTTCCAAAATATTGATGGTACATGCAGCAGTGATGTCTAATTTCAGATTTGAAGAAGATGAATCGGTTCAAACGATGACCAACAAGCTAGCAGTGCTTTACGTCAGTGTTGGAAAGTAACAATGTTAAATTCTTCATAACTGTGCTGCAACGGATTTGTCAAGCATCTCTATTTACTAGCGCATTCATTTTTTTGATGATTTTGCCTACGGCCTACGCCTTACTTCTTTCCAAATAATCTCGTGCCATACCTCAGAGTAACTGGCACTGTCCACTTTTGCCAATGTAAAAGCATCAATAATAATGAGAAGAATAGAGGGGCGTTAGGACGAGAGGCAGGGTGGCTCCAACGTTGGCACACAGACACAGAAGACCATTTACACTCCCATTCACACCTGCAGGCCACGCTACAGTGTTCAAATTAGTGACCCAACCTTCTCCATGGTCGGGAAGACAGAGTACCCAAAGAGCACAAGTGGAACTTGCAAACTCAGCACAGAAAGACCCCAGCTGACACCCTCAAATATATATGCGATATATATGGCCGGAGTTCCTTGGGAGCCTCTCTGGCCGACATGTTTGTGACGTGCATCTTGATAAGTGGGTCAACTTGGGTTTGCAGACAGCGACATTGCCCACATGCACAATAACATTAGGGTGGGCTCCCAGTAGGATTGGAGTCGACGATTTCATGTGTTGGCACCACCTGTCGCTTTCAGCAGTCATACCTCATCAAACTTCATGTTGACTGCCAAAATGGAAACCTTCCAGTCCGACAAAAATGTCAATCCAGTTCCAGAAAGTAAAGCCTTCTACAGTTTGTCTTTAGCCACGACTCAAAAACTTGTTTTCCTTCCGGTTGAGGAAAGACACCTGTGGCGAAAGAAAAATGGTGGCAGCATTTGCTTTCTAGACCTGAGTTTGACTGCTGTCAGACAAGAGGATTTGCCTTTTAGCCTCGATATATAGTAGCATAATATCATCATAAATTAAAAGCCGTCAAACCCTTTGTGTGTATGGCCATGCTAATGAATTCACTTGGTCAAACTGATAGCATGATGACCACTGCATGAGAGTGTATTCACCTATTGCAACACACATCTCTTTGGTCTCCCATGCAGTGTGTATGTGAATTATCATGCTTTTGTAATGGGAATTCATAACGCTGGTGTTGGGCAGAATCCGTGTACCTCCAAATCACTTTCCAGGAGACCCCCAAACAATGTGCATTGTCAAAGAGATTAAGCCATTTTCAACACTTTTAGTTGGTCACTAATTTAAAAAAAAATCTGCCGACATGTGTTGATTGACCAATCATATAGATTTGTGAAATAATATATAACATTTAGCAAATCGACATCAGTCTTGCCACAGTTGCCTTAGAAAAGTAACATAGTTACAGGTTTATACTCAGGCCTAATGTGTGTCCTGTAACGTTCACTGTATCAAGTAGAATGCCACCCCTACTCAAATTTGGATGGAAATCGCTCATTTCTGAGTGAAGTTGGTAACAAAAAAAGCATAACAAATGTCAAATGTAACCTGCCTCTTTGTGCTGTCCAAGAATCAGAACAGCATTGCGACACAAATACCAGATGGGCTGCAAGGCTAAACTAAACACCAGTGCTCACAACTACATCCAGAACCTTCATACAAGGAAACTCAATACAACCACATGATCTAAGGATCACTCTGGCAAACCTTTGTCACGTACGCAGTTACAGGAAGGAGCTCTAAACACCGTGTCCTCTGGGATATCGGTAAACTCGTGCACGAATGGCACACACGCACACACACTTCATGCAAGAAGACGCACATGCAATAATTCAATTTGGGAAAAAGACAGTTGCATTTAAACACATACATTTTTTGTGGTAGCTTTTTTTTTTCTTTCTCGCTCCTTCTTGCGTCCTCGGTGTTAATTGGCTTTTGAGTCCCAGTTGTAAAGGAGGACAAAGTGATAAGTTCTAACCCAATTTTTCTCACAGCATCCCATAAAAGACACACACCCAAACCCGAGCACATGGAGGAGTTATCTCTCTTTTTTAAGAAGTTTGATAGCTTGAGTAATTAAGAGCAGGACACTTATTCAGCAAAACTTTGCAAACTATCTAAGAACTTTAAGATAATGAGTCTGTAATTCTATTTTTGTCAGTGGCATAATTCTGAGAGCAGTGAGGTTAGTGACTGCTCTGGAGTCAGATATAAAAAATATGAACCCAAAACAAAAGATGAGCCTGTGTTTCAATTTTGAAACATTTGTTTTCAAAGCTTTTAATTGTGCTTCAATCAACCACAAGCTGTTCAACAATGTGAGAGCAACAACAACAAAATAATATTTAATATAAGGACACATTTATTGTTGTTTCTGTTTCCATGTTTTATTCACCTACCTTTTTAAAATTTATATAGCATTATACCTTACTTTTATTTTTAAATAAAGTTTTTTTTTTTTCTTGACTAGTTCTTTTCAGAGCAAGAAATCTCAGTATGGCTAGTTTAATGTAAAATAAAAAACGAAAAAAAAAAAGCATAATTGAAGAGCACCGTGCTTCGATTGCACAAATGGAACTCAACACTGCCACCTGTCAAAGAGGCATGGTACTTTCCAGGCTCAAATATTCGCTTGTTTTTTTAGCCCTTCAGAAAGACGAAATGCGTCACATAAATTCAAATACATTTGACAGACTGTTGAGCATCTGCGTGTGCAGTACATGTGTGATAAAACACGAACTGTATATTGGTGATATCAAGACAAACCAGCAATGTTGCTTGTGGGCGTGCGTCAATTAATGCGTACATATTTGCTTGAGGCACTTTGGATGCAGTGCCTCTCGGACCCGTTCTTCCCTTCTCGTCCATTTGAACAAGGAATACGCAAATTCAGCTATTTTAATGAAATCATTGACTTTATTTGTTTGAAAATGAAAAAATAATTGAATGTGATCATTAATATTTATTTAGTTATTTATGTATTTATTTATTTATTACTCAACTCAACTGTATTTATAGAGCACTTTCAAACAGTCATCGCTGCTTACAAACTGCTGTACATGGAGCAACTAACATATATACAACAAGAAAGCAATAAATCCGTCACAAAGACGGTAGAAAGCACCAAACAGTAAAACGAAGATCTACACATGCAGTGGAGGGGAGGTTTTGCACTCCCCTGCCCTGCTGCGACCACAAGTCCCAGTCTGAGACAACAAAGTCAGGACATCTGCGCTTTTCGCTGCCCACTGCTGGGAACCCGTGCTCATTCTATTCTAAGAGAAAGGAGGACAGAAGAGCAGGAGGGATGGGGTACAACATGTACATGCAATGTTATTATCAAGAATAGCACTTTTTTTTGGAGATGAGATCACGTACAGCATTTGAGTAATAATAAATCATCCGTCATGCCATTACGTCTTAAAAATTATGGGGTGGAAGTCAGGTACTTCCTCAGCAAACTCGTTCCCCCAATTATTTCATGCATCGTGCTGGAACAGATGAGGGCCACCCCCAAATTATTACCACATTTTAAATGAGGAGGATAGAATTGTCTTGGAAAGCTGACAAATCAAGACTCCGCTGAGTGGAAGCAACTAACGGGGCTCGTGAGGGACTGCGTCATGCTAAGCTATCTCACAATAGTTATCATATAGTGTTAGTGCATCCCTTCAGAATAAGTCGAATAATTAATAGTTTAACTACTGAAGGAAGTGAAGGAAACAAAGCAAAAAAAACACCAAAAAAACCCCCAAAAAACGATCAAGTCTGACACACTGGCCGCAGACCTACGCAGCTGCAAACTTTGACAGATGACTTCCTCAGCCAACTAGGAATGCAATTGAGCACACACTCACCTTGACCACAATGTAGGCACAGCACATATAGAAGCTACCGTATGCCCTTCACCTTGGTTTTCTTTCTTTGTATATGTTTGATGAGTATGATTTGATGTGTCTGCAGAGATGAGCTGCATTTAATATACTGTACGGGGGAAAAAAGCAATCTATGGCGCAGAGTAAGTGAAGATTATTGTTCTTATTGCTGAAACTTGTTACAGCAACAGCATAATTGTCCCATCTGTGCCTGACCTCATTTATAATCATTAGAGAGCAGTGAAAGGGCTCGTGACAGGACAGTGAACATGTGGCCACGTTGGGCTATAAATACATTCAGGAAAAATGAACCAAAACTCATTTTGAATGAGTACAGGGTCAACGTTAAACTGTTCCTTTTGCCTTCAGTAATCTTTCTTTGCCACATTTACTGTCACGCCAATTTATGTTTCCCATTGTTTCTTTTTAACTTATTTGAGAACGAAATAATTATTTCAAAGTCAAGTGCTTTTCCAGTGGCAGAAATAACACGTCTTCAAAAGCACATCTCAGCTGCTAAGGAAAATATTTAGCACATTAGTGTTGTATTATGTTCTGCGGCCAAATTTACTTATTTGTCTTTCTGCTTATGTAACTCGGCAGAAGACGAACAGAAATAGATTTTAGTACTGTAGTATCAAAAAGAAAGATGTGCATTTCCTTCATCGACTTTTAGGAGACACAAGTTTGTGGACTACTGGATAGCACCATATTCGATTGTTATTTTATTTCTTTTGGAAATAAATTGACCAGGAAAACCAATAATACTTTCACGACTGGTCCAAATGCCATGCTGACACGCTGAATTCTGGAACCTGGGGAAACACAACTCCAATCACATTCCATTATGTGTTACATGTCAGTATTTCATTCAGCAGGCAGAGGTGGTTTTCAAGGCTGACAAGCGGTGTTGCTGCCACCCCAGTTGCTACCTCTATTGCTAGCAATGAAACTAAGCAATACTTAATTCAAAACTTTATTATAAATATTCCTGATATGGTCTGTAGAATGTGTGCATAAAAGTTGGTATCGCTAGTTTGTGAATTCACTCACACCCCAAAAAAAGAAACTTCCATCCTACTGCGTTCCCAATTAAGAAGAAATGGCAAGGGAATTTTAATGTTACCAATGTTAGAGAAATCTATGAGCAAAATTGTATCATGTTTAAAGTTTCATTTAATTTGGGCACATCGAAACGTTTGGGTGCGTATCCAGCACCTCCAAATGCCTGTGCACATAGGCGCCGGCCACCTGGCCGGAGGGCTGTTGAAGTCCACAATTAGCACGTCAATGCAGGTGGGCAATCACAGGGGAGGGGGCGAAACTCGGTCACAAAAGGGGAATGAATAATTTGGGAACAGCGGTTGAACAACAAAAGACGAGTTGAGAACACCCGTCGCGCCCAGGCGACATTTGTCGTCCGCAAAGTCTGCAACATGTTAATTCGATGTAGACCAGACAGAAAAGGCGCCAACGTACTGGTGGTTCAAGTTTAAAAAACAGGTAACCAATCACCACCGAGGGGCCGGACCGGGGGTGCGGTATGCAAATGTCGGGGGCAGTGTTTTCCTTGTATGTTACAATAAAAGTCGGAATTGGCGGGAGGGGAGCTGGAGAGTGTGATGATCGGAGCAACTACCGTCGTTCGCTCTCAGAGATCCCCTCCCGCCGATATTGAAGACAATTTTCCTGTGTGCCGAGTCATTTCTTTAACTTTGTCCGAGAAAATCTCTGACACCATCCCAGTCTGATGACAGACAGTCGGGTAAGCTATCATGTATTAATGGTTACTGTGAACTGTAGTGAGCGGTATTTTTGGTTTAATGAGGCGCAGCGGCATGAGAGTCTTTATCTTGCTTCACACTGAAAAAAAAATGTATTCGATTTTATTTTGTCAAGTAGCTACACACTCAACTGTATTTATAGAGCACTTTCAAACAGCCATCGCTACATGCAAAGTGCTGTACATGGAGCAACTAACATATATACAACAATAAAGCAATAAATCAGGAGCAAAGATGGTAGAAAGCACCAAACAGTAAAACTAAGATCAAACATGAGTCATGCTGAGTCAAATGCCAAAGAATACAAGTGAGAACACAATAGAATCGTCATTTTTTTTTAAGTAGATGTATAGTCTACAGCCAAATAGCGCACTGCTTTTTGTCTCCTTTGCTTCAAGACGATAACAATCCCATAATAGTGTCATGAATTAACTTTTAGTTTGGCATGTTCATTTTAAATTTCATATTCTTCCTTCAAAAGAGGCTATGTGTAAGTGACCTACAGATAAGCTCAAAATATTCATGACTTCCATGTCTATTATGCTGCCATATGAAAAGGCCACCTGACTCTCTGCACACCACTGACCTTCAAGAGAACTAAATATGGAACGGCACGTGGGATAAAGTGAAGGATGGCGGGCCGGAAGGCGGTGGAGAAAATAGGTGTGTGATTAGAGGTGGTGGCCATTGGTCTATCATCACACAGATGACTGTCCCCTTGTCTGAAATGGCTTCCACCATAGAAATAAGGCCTATACAAGTTCATTAATAATGAAACAGACAAGAGAATCAAGCTGCCAATCACGGTGCTCCAGTCGCCACGACACCGAGTGAATTATTCACCAGTGGCAATGATTAGAACAAGGAAGGTAAGGCGGAGAAAAGGAATGACAAAACTGTCATGACAAAAGGGGGCTGATGTCACTCCATGCGAGAGAGACAGAAAAAGGCAAAAGGAAGAAAGTCAGGTATTCGCTTCTTATGTAACGCACAAGAGCAAGGGGGGAGCTGTGGGTCGCAAACAGCTCATGACATGACAAAATCCAAGTGAAAGGGTGTGCAAACGTGTGTGTGTGTGTGTGTGTGTGTGTGTGTGTGTGTGCGTGTGAGCGCGCGCGCGTGTGTGTGTGTGTGTGTGTGTGTGTGTGTGTGTGTGTGTGTGTGTGTTGGCAACCATGAACTACACAGTGAGAAGTGCGCTACAACTGGCCGCTCGGTTGTTTAAAAAGCAATCTGAGGTTTAACACGTCGACTGCGGCTGTCTGGCATGTCGCCATGTTCCTGTTGCACGCTTCGAGGCTGCAGCAAGCGTGAAGGCTTCAATGATACGGATGAAAAGCACGCTCACACCGGCAAAAGGAAGCACATTTATCCCACTGTAGACAACTGCACTGCACAGTAAAACACAGGGACACGGTCGTTTTCTTTGCCACCGCATCCTGCCCTTTCAATTAGCAAAGAAACGTGGCCAGTCACTGCCCTGGCAAACTTGGTCATTAGGACGCAGTTGGTAGCTTGCATATAAATGTTGCCTTAATAGGGCTGCTTTGTATCTGTAAATGCAATGTAGCAATGGAAACAATTCAAAGCCACATTATTAGCACGTGCGTGCTCTCGACCAGCAGGTTGAGTGCGCAAACGAGGCTTTTCCACTGAAATAGGTCAAGAATGTTCTTTCCGTTCATCAGTGGTGAATGTTGGAACAGGTCTTTAGGTTTGCTTGATTGTTTGATTTTTTTGTACATGCAGTACAGTACTATATATAATGGCTTTTGAAAAGGGGACATTGGTCAAATTTGAGTTCACACATTTTTCAATTTGCCAATATTTCAGTTGGTTGATGCACTGAGTGTGAAAACATATCAGCCAACACGTGCTGGAGTTGTAAACCAACTATGCAGTCTTTCCTTCGTGACCCACTTTAGTTGTTTCACCCCACAGTGTTGAAGGCGATCAAACATTCTCTTTCCATATGTGGGTCATGCACACACGTGGATTAGATTGTTGGCACTCTTCTGTTATAAGGGGAGCTTGATATATATATTTTTTGTCTGATTGTTGAAAACAGTCAAATGTGACCTTTCAGAACGACATAATTTGTGACAAAAATCTTCCCTCTCTGGTCCCATTTGGTACTTCAAATTTGATTTGCAAAAAAAAACGAGACAAAAAGCCTAACTGTGGCAAGATGTCATTCATGCCACAGATGTTCAACAGAATGTATATCAGTGCTCTTCAGAATATTTCACCATCCATCCATCCATGCATTTTCTACACCACTAATGCTGTTCAGAGTGCCCGGGAATCTAAATGTATTCCGGCCGACTTCAGGTGAAACGCAGATTACACCCTGAATTGGTTCCGAGTCAATCACTGGGCACATGTAGAGACAGACAACGATTCAGACTTACATTAAAACCATGACTGAGTAGGTGCTGAATCCAACCATCCTGCACAGAAGTCAGGTGAATATACAACTACAATGTTTGTGATTCTCTTCAGAATAATCTGATGTCAAAGGATCTTAGAACGGCAGCTGAGACTGTGCATTGTGACCCTGGGCCACAGATTTTGCTCCACAATGCCTTGGTAGTCTTGAGATTTCATCTGTACCCTGCACAGATTCAAGACAATCTGTTCCGGATGCAGCACAGTAGCCCCAAAACATAACTGAGCCTCCTGCAAATTAAACAAGTTGTACAGTGTTCTTTTCTTTGTACACGTGACCTGGGGAAAAGTAAGAATTATTCATGTGTATATGTGCGCAAGAGTGAGTGTGATGCATTTATGTGTGTTTAGAGCAGCAAGATGTTGGTGAGGTTTGTATTTTATTTATTTATTTTTTTATGCCATGATTACACATGATGGAATTGCGCCTCAGGAAACCAGATGGAGACTCTCTGTGTGAAAGTTAAACAATTCAATTCGTCTTTACAGACCACTGTTTATTCATTGGCCACATACCCAAAGAAGCTTCTCTTTTCTCAATAAATGGGGCCATCTTGCTGACATAGAAACACTTCACAAAGAGGTCATAGGAGTGAATACCAAATCCATAACGATAAATACTTCAAAATGATTGCAAAAACTCAACGGCTTGAGAACATCCTACTTGCGCATTTGGCAAGTAGTCTAAACCATTGTATAACATAATGTGTTCTCTATTAAAACAAACTTCATTTAAATATTCATTTGGAAAACCTAAACACAAAGCCAAAACAGTGCAATGATTCAAACTCAACTTACCCTTATTTATAGAGCACTTTAAAAACAACCACAGCTGCTGACAAAATGCTGGACATAAGTTAAAACATCAATAAAAACAAAGACAGTTGGAAAAATACATTAAAACATGAAAAACAACAAAACACTGAAGTCTTCATGTTGAGTCAAAAGCCAAAGAATAAAAATGTATTTTAAGATGGGTTTTAAAGATGGACAGAGAAGTGGCTTGTCTAACGTTTAGCAGGACATCATTCCAAAGAGAGGGGCCGTCAACGAAAAAAGCTCAATCCCCTCTGAGGCTTTGCTTTGTCCGTGGTACCTCCAGTAGCATCTGGTCCACTGACCCGCTACAGTTACATAGTGGTAGAGGCACTCAGAGAGCTAAGCTGGCGTGACGAGATGTAAAGATTTGTAAACAAGTCGAAGTGACTTAGGCTACCAGTGGAGGGAAGCCAGAATTGGAGTTATGTGCTCCCTCCTATGAGCTCCAGTTAGGAGGCAAGCAGCATAATTTTGGCCCAACTGGAGACACTTGATGGAGGACTGGCTGACTCCCAAATAAGGTGCATTTCAGTACAGTACAAGCTGAACAATGGCTCAGAGTCGAGCCACTTCGACTCCCTTTGGAGAGGAGCCAGATGAGGTGGCTCGGCCATCTGATTAAGATGCCTCCTGGATGCCTCCCTGGTGAGGTGTTCCAGGCATGTCCTATCAGCAGGAGGCCCCGAGGATGATCCAGGACACACTGGAGACAATATGCCTCCCGGCTGACCTGGGAATGCCTTGGGATCTCCCGGGACGAGTTGGAAGAAGTGGCTGGGTAGAGGGAAGTCTGGGGTTCACCACTAAACCTGTTGCCCCCGTGATTCGACCCTGGCTAAGCAGTAGAAAATGGATGGATGGATGGATGGATAAATTCCACATGGGGTCACAGGTGAGGAGGTGAACTGCTCACAAGCCAATCGCAAGGCACAGATAGACAGTGACTAAGACTAACGCTCAGAGTCACACTTTTGGACAATTTCTCTTCAGTCAAGCTAACATGCATTTTTTTTTTTTTTAGGAAGTGGAAAGTAGCAGAAGTACCTGCAGAAAAAACGCGTTGGCGCAGCGAGAGCCAATATTCAAACCTAGACCATCAGAACTGTGAGGCAGAACCACTTGTACACCGTGCCCCTGAGAACATAGTTAAGTTGCCAATATTTCATGTCACGGGCAAATCTGTTAATTTTGCAATTACAATTGGGATATTTTATTCTATATTAATCCTCCACTGCTGCTCATCATGCAGTCACTTTACATTAGCAATTATTTGAAAGCGACGCTCTAAACGCAACTGGAGTTAATCTGGAAATCTTAATTATTAATCATTTAGCAGCAAGACTGTGCCACACTGGTGCTAAGCGAGGCAATCCGGTGAACTTCGGCACTTTTTTTTTTTTTTTTTTTTTGCAGTTTCCATTTTCCATTCACATTGATAGATAGCCACTGCTGCTCCCCGGTGGTCTTGAAAGGGAACTGAACACACACCACCCTTCATAGGAGAGCAAAAGAGATTTCAATGGGAGACGAGGCATGCAGGTAAGGTGAGTGGATAAGGTAAAAAGATAAAAGGCGAAAGGCAAAGAGCCAGTCTTTGTATTACAGTACAAAAGAGAATAGAAAGAGAACCAGACACCTGATCAGCGGAGCCGTAGCCCAGAGAGAGAGACAGCGACGAGGGCATTAAGTGCATGTGCGTGTGTCTGCGGATTTTATCTTGGGACCGTGGGAGCAATGGCAAGCCATTCCCTATTGTGCAGTGTTTACTAATGATGGAGGTAATGAGGGTTTGGGTTTCCATAGTGGCCCGTTGCAAGAGTGCTGGGGTCTGGTGCAGAGGAGCCAGGGGACAGCAGGGACACGGGGGAGGTGAAGTGGCACCAGCTATCAGTAAACATAAAGAACTTTCATCAGTGTTCATTTCAGGGAATCTGAGGGAACCCACATTTTATACGAGATGTACGGCTGAAGTTTGGTTTTGAGAAACCCAGTTAATTGGTGGTTATTTGTTTTTTTTTTTTGTTTTTTTTTTTTCATGTGAACATGTAGTACCGCTATTGTCCACTAGAGGACAGCAAAAAAATTCTCTGGTTAAACTGGGGAGCTACTTGTCATGTGTCGGACCAACAGCAAGAGGCCCAGACCGAAAGTGAGAAAATGGAAGAGGTTTTCCATTTTCAGTATGTAATATTGACAATATTGACAATAAAGTTGTACTTGATACTTGATATTCCTATTATTCAAGTCAAGTCAAGTACAAGTTTATTGTCAAATGTGCTGTATGTGCAACATACAGCACAGATGAAATTGTTATTATTATTCATATTATTATTATTGTTATTATGTTACTCTTTCATTCTTATATCCTCACTCAAATTCATGCCGATGCATTACTACAATCTCATAAACTCATTTTACATTAAGGAAAAACTGTAATCTGCAAATGTGTTTGACTTTCATATCCCTTGCGAGAACCCTGCAGTTTAACAAAAATACACACACACACACACACACACACACACTTACATATGTACATGAATATACATATAATTATTCTTTTTCCTTTTTATAACCATTCCTTAGCCAAGACCTCCTTGACACCACAATAGCACAAAAAACATATGCAAACTGTGGTCGCTCACAGACTGACTGAAAAACGGAACTGGAAGCCGATGAGGGATTTACTGTCCATAACATGTGCACTTACGTGTTTTGTGTAATGAATTAGAAAGCTGTTATTGAAATTAAAAAAAGCATGTCAGCAGTTGTCACTGCCAGCAGAGAAGTGATGAACTACTCCCTAGCAAACACTCATCCCATCCAGACGGGTTTTTTTTTTTTTTTCCCAAATTTGTGTTGCTTGAAAACAGCACAGCCACGTGCATTCTGTTATGAGTTCAATTCTGGTTGTCGAAGGTTATTCAAGGGCACGCAAATAACTAACCGAGACAGAACCTACCCAACACAATGGGGAGGGTGGAACATTTGATTCAACTCAGTGTATATCTTGGATGTTCCCTTGTAATCCCAACTCTGTGTGAATGTGTCAACTGTGCAGGCTGACACCAGCACTGTCTCCACCAGAAATGGAATGTGAGCGTTCGGGAATTTGGTCTATGCTTGTTTTGAACCGCTTGCAAGATTTCGACTGTCCTACTCATTGGTAGAATATATGCGCTTTAGCAAATAAAATTTCAAATTTCAGAAGCAGTATGCAATCATTACAGACGCACTTTGCGAAACCAAGAATTATCCTATTATTATTATTATTATTATTATTATATTTGATTGTTATAATTGTAATGAATCACTAAACTACTTTGAGGTCCCATGTTGTGTATTTTTACATCCTTTTGCTATTCGTAGGAGCGTTATTTCATTGTTAAGCCTTGACACTGATTATTTATGCAACACCAGGGGTCTTTGGATAGAATTTCTGTTTTTGGTTTACCATCAACATTTAATGCATTACAATGAAATTTCATAGAAACATTGTTAATCTCAAGAGAACTGCAGAACATGACTTTGGTGGCTGCAAATCCAATATTGAAAATGGGAAAATAGCAAACAGACAGAATGAGGGGAACGTACTGTACCAACATAACATGTAATGACAAGAAAGCCACAAGAAGTAAACAAAAAACGAGAGACCAAATAAACACACACGGACAAATGACGGAATGAGAGACCGCTTGGGGACGACGCCAAGGAAAGGAAGAAGCTGATTGGCTGATGAAGAGGGAGCAGAGCTCATGTTATGTGTTGACAATGAGACAATGAGCACACAGGGAGCGCGCGCACACACTCCGTAGAAGAAGGATAACAAACCAAACTCCACAAAAAAGAGTGAAAACATTTCATTTTCCCACAACAGTGACATCTATTTTCATCGGCTGTTCCTTCACTCACATCCTTTTTCGTGCATATCACATCAGTAGTTTTTGTATATGCTAAATTGGGTGAAAATCACGATGTACAAGATCTGAGTTTCCCCATCAACAAAAGTGCACATCATCAAAGTTATGCTGGTGGTTTATAAATTCACCCTGACAACCTCCCAGTGTCTTCGAGTTACAGTTTCCCCTGTCAAATAAAGAGTGAGAATGTAACTGGCCACCGTGTGGTCAGATGCTATTGTGTTTTGGCAAGTCGAAAAACACAAGCTTAGTGGTTTAGAAGAAAGGTCGAAGGACACGGATATGATGTATGTGGTTGAATTCAAGTCCAAATATCCATCTGTTTGAAAGGAACAATACACGGGATCAATGCCAAAGAGCGTGCAGGCAGAGAAATCACACAAAGAACGAATGCTCGGACAGACATATAGTGCATTTGTGTTTAGCACAACAACACTGCGCGTGAGAAAGGGACTTGTACTAAAGTGCATTGGGGACACTGCACGTTCTATTCAAATGTTTTTTTTTAATGAAAATAAATCCATCCACTGTGTCCTGAAAGTGAAGAAAAAGCAGTTTGGCCTGTGTCTGCATTTTTTTATTTGCAGATAAAAAAAGCATTTTTCATCTCACACTGACTGTATGAGATGAAAAATGCTTTTGGAATCTGAAAACAATCAAGGGGAGAGCAGTGAGAAGATAAATATTTTCCTTTTTTTATTGAATTGAGAGGAAAATATCATGAATTGTGAATAATGCAAACTGTAAAATCCAACATGACATAAGTCTCCTGCTGTGCGTGTGTGTTTATTTGTCACCTTATCAGATGACAAATAAACATACCCCCTGACACCATTCAAGGCCCACTGCTCAGCACCGAGCTGCAAATGCGGTTTTCTCTTGGCCCAGGTCCGCGACAGTCTGCTCCTCCTGCAAGGGTGATGACGGTTAAGAAGCTGCCCTTTTGAAAGCGCCTGCGCTTTGTTTGATAGGCCCTTTCAAAGGGGGACACGGGATCCCACCTTGGGGGAGGCAGGTGAAGGACAGCCGGCAGGGCAGGGTTTGTCGTTGCAGCTCTTTTCTCTCTTTTTCTGCGCCCACCTTCCCTCCCTCTGGGATATTGTTTCTGCATACAGGTAAGGCAAGGTGGAGCTTGTGGTCCTCTCATATGTCAAGTTAGATGTCAGGTCAAACACAATCAAAGCCAAACTATGAATTTGGTGTTCTTGTTCAATTTTGTTGGCTGCTGACACAGCTGGCGAACGCAAATTTGAAATATGGTTAGCATTTGCGCTTTGGGACTCTTACACTGAGACTGAACATGCCAAACCTCCCAAACGGTTTGTGGCAACCATTTCACAACGTTGGAATTTAAGCACTGCCTCAGAAATGTCTTGTTTTAGCATCATCGGTATATTTCCTCAAAAATATATTTCGGCATTGCTAAACACAACAAAACAAAACAAAAAAAAAAAACATTCCGCTGACCCACATCATCAGTGCCAGAGTTGGACGAGCAGAAATCATGTGATCTGTCCCCCCATTAGGGTTATATAAATAATACGTTCTCTAAACGTCTAAACTGTCATAGGTTTCAAGTGGTTTCCTTCACTTTATTCTTTGCTTTTCCCCTCTTATTTGGGGTAAATTCTTGTGGCATGTACCAAGTGTTTGAATGAAAGTCTCACCGCGAGGCCAGGTCGGTTATAGTCATGCGACCCGCAGGCCAAATGTGCTCTGTAGCAATGGGAGGAATTTTTACAGTTTAAACACAGACCCAATTGACTTCCAAACGTTTGGAATTCCAGTCAACGGATGGGGCTTTTTTTTTTTGCACCCCAGCTTCATGAATTCCAAAGAACTACCTCGGCTCTGACTGAGGCCACGACGCAGTAAACTCAAGTGCTTGTGTCGTCTGCTCGACGCCATAAACAGATGATTAGAACCAGTTTTTATTAGACACAAACACAAATGCTATGCGCGCTGCACGTACGTAACAGTATATCATCTTCTATTAAAAGCATCAGTAAAATCCTTAAGTCCTCAAGTCTGTGCTCACATGGACTAACACGAGCTCCAGAGGAACCTGAAGCACGATTGCAAGCATGGTTATGGTTGGTTGGATTACTGTATCCTCTTGAATTGTAAAATTTTTACAATTGCGTCCAAGAATCAAGTAGAAACATATGATGCAAGACTCTCTGTGCACAGATGTGAGAAGGTCGGACCGAAAGGTGTCTTTGCCAGGTTGCACAACCATGTCAAAGAATCACAGACATTAAATCTACACTTTGTGTGGAGCTGTACATCAAACCAAAAATCGATCAAGTCAGAGTAAGGGGGAGTTCATTCATTTTAAAACCCACCAATCACTTCTATGTTTCTAAAATGTGGATTATTTTTTCCTTATGAATTAAAAAAATGCCTTCAGGACAGCAAGTTTTGACCAGTTTGTGGATTTTTATGAGGTGAAATAATGAATCACACACTAGATTCATATGTACAATACAGGCCGTTACAGATGCCGACACACACACTTTTTTTATGGTCTGATTATTCTGCCTGCAAAAAGCAATGACATCAACATCATTTCAGGTAATTAAAGGAGCATTTCAGTCATGTACATGATGTCGGATTGTGCTGACATTTTCTCCTTTCAATGGTGAGCAGAGTTTATATTCCACACATCTTTGCTGGTTTTACTCTTGGTTTAGCCTGGCATTTCTGTGGCTCAGCAGGCAGAGTTGTGACTTTATTATGAGAGCCCCTCCTTTTCATTCGCGTCGTTGTATACTACTGGATATCACATTGAGGCCCACTGCACAGTCAGAAACAGGCACAAATTGGCTTTCAAAGTTGTTTATGCAATGTGCGACCAGGCCAGGGTATATCCGGCCTCTCATCCACCCGAGCTCGATAAGCAAAAGAACATGGATGAATGTTTTTTTGATTATGTACCAAGTCACACAGGCAAGACATTTCTAAATTAACACTACAGTCCAAAATGGGAATTTATTGACTTTTTTATTGTGATTCTAATTTTCAGTTTCTCCTCATTTCAGCCACTTCCCTCCAGATGTTTTCCATATGCTCTCCAAGTTCACCCCCCCCCACCCCTCCAACTTCATCATCTGGCATATCAAAGAACCTGGTTTTAGACATATTATAGTCACTCTTAGACCAAAAATGTCTTCTGGATGGATGGTACACCAACTGGCAGAAGTGACGAATCCACATGATTCCCATTAATCTGGCAAAATGGGGAATACAAACGGCGTGTTAACATTTCCAAATTGAAACTCGAGTCTTCCAAATGTCATACAGCCATATACAAGGTAGCACGCTACCCATGCTGTGCTCAGCATATGTGGGCTGGGTTAGTTTACGAGTGCAATGTTTTATTTAGCATGTGTCAAAGTCCTTGTGTGTGCATGTGGGTGTGTCACAAATATATGGAGCTATGCTTTTAAAGAACCACAAAGAGCTCAACAATGTGCAGTATTGGAAATGTGACTATGGGCCAAAATCTGATGAACCTCTTCTAATGTGCATGAACATACGGAGTACATCAGTGTGTGTGTGTGTGTGTGTGTGTGTGTGTGTGTGTGTGTGTGTGTGTGTGTGTGTGTGTGTGTGTGTGTGTGTGTGTGTGTGTGTGTCTGCATATGCATGATCTCTTATTCGGTAGATGTCACTGCCCCGGTCACGCTCATCTGAACATGGATGCAACCTGAAACCAAAGGGTTGAATGACTCTCTTGTAATAACCCTGACATCATTAAAAATAAAAAGGCAACATGGCAATTACTACTTATTAAAGTCAGCCTCCCTCAGTCACAATGTTCGCATCATGTTCCTGGCTTACATGTACTCGTCGTAATCAACCACAAGAGCACATCCAGTCACAGGAAGCACAAATGAACACATTTGAATGTTTATTAAATTGGGTTTGCATCTCCCAGCAAACACATATGGGCAATTCTCGATTCAGGAGTTGTAAACATGTGTGTTGTCCAACCAATCCGTTGACCTCAATAAGAATCCTCCATCAAGCTAAACCGAGAAGTGGGAGAGTGTCATTTGGTCTGAGAGCTGCGGTACCGAGCCAAACATTTCTCTCTGGGTTACGTTAACTGTGATCTGTTTATCTCACCATCCACTTCACAACTCTGATGGATATTTAACACTGATTAGAGACACTTGGTTGCTGGTATATATTTACATACTCCAAACAGAAAGTTGGGGATATTCGGCTTTGAGGTGAAATTTCAGGATAACCTAAAATGGACTCTAAACATTCACAGGCGAACTTTATTTCCCCCTCTGTAAACCTTTGAATGCATGTTTACAGCTTTTCATTATTTCAGTACTTTGTGAAAAACTTGCTGTTGTCTAACAGGTAGCTGAATGAAAAAAGTTCAAATGGTACTCAAGCAGTCATACTGAGGTTAGAGTCATGATTCCGTCAGCAGGTTGCAACAGAGAAACTGAAAGTGGCAGAAAGGCATCAAAGTGGACATCCGTTGAAATGTTGTGGACGATTATTGGATCAAACTGGTAAATTTTGAGATTTAGCTCCTTGTTTGAGAACTGCGTGTTGAGGTCGAAGTTTACCTTTCATAGTGTGACGTCCGCCATATGAAACCCCCTCTCTCCTATTTCTATTACGTTGTGGCGCATGATGGCAGGGGTTCGTACCTTACCCAGTACGACCCTCCCCCCTCTCCCCTCCCCCCCATTGACCCCCACAATTCCCGTCGACGATTATGTGCTGTTGTGTGGTGGACGCCCCCCACAAGGCCGAATCGCCAAATAGTCGAATAGTTTTCCGGCAGCCAAGCCCACCCCCATCCTTGGACATCGAAGAATATTCCCGGGCCAAATTTTGGACCCAGTACGTCCCTGTACACCCACACACACACACATACACACACACACACACACACACACACACGGAGGATGGAGGATGAGAAGTTTTTAAAAAAGGTCAGATCAAGCAAGGACGGAAGTGGAATTTCGTCCACCCCTTTAATCCTCCCGAACTGGGTTAAGTAAAACAACAAGGCCAGAGCGTAGCTAAAAACTGTATTTTCTTAACAGGCTATTTTATCTCAATAGTATTTTTATCGCAACCCTGCTACCTAGTGTACAGTCAGAGAACATAACAAAGTGCCTACAGACACCAATTTCACGAACGATCAATCCAGCCGGTTAAGAAAGCTGGCGGGTGTATCACGATACCGTCAGCGACTAACCTCATACAATCAAAACCAATAATTCCGTATTAATCCAGTGTGTTTTTACTTGATGATAAATGTCCAAGGAGGAAGCATATTCACAATTTGCTTCACTTTGCCACATCCAATATGGCTGCGGCGTCAATGTACTCAAAATGGCGTCTTTGTACATGCAATGTTAATGTTGGCTATGATAATGCTTTTTTTTTCGGAAGAGTGGGGGCAGACTGGAATGGAAGTGTTTTAAAAGGACGAGGACAGACAGGGACCTAGAATGATTATTTTTTGAATAAGGACGAAGGGACAATGACAGGAGGATGGAGGACGGACCAGCAAAATAGGGTAAAGTGCCCATCTCTGCATACATACATTTACACATACATACTTAAATTGTATAATATCATTTGTCTCTTTCAGGGCTTTTGGCGGTAAAGACGTATAGTATGCTTTATTTAGCTAATAACCAGTGGTAACATTGTCTCCGTGATTTTCCATGATCCTTCTTCGATTTCCATCTTTGTGTGAGATACATCTAGAAACACATGCTAATAGCCATGGACACCTGCTAATACTTCACGGTGAGACACACACACATGCACACGCTCTGTGAAAAGACGACATCTGATGCATTCAGATGGTGATGGTGAGCACCTGGTCACAATCAGCCAAGGCCAGGGGTTAAAATGATTGTCTTTAGCGTGGTTAAAAAAGTCTCATGGAGGAGGTGGCGAAAGAGGAAAGAATTTTGACTTGGATATTAAAACGTGTGATATGATCACACGTTTTTCGAACTTTAGGAAACTGTATTTTAATACTGATGATGTTTACTAAAATGTTAGGAGAGCATGAGAGTAATACTGTAAGAAAAGATTTAATTGAACATGAGAGTGATTGGAAATACAGTGTGGGCATGACTAATGTTGGAAATGACGCAGTGCCTTTTGTTGGAAATGACTTTTATCGGAATGTTTAGACAAGCACAGAATCACTATTTCCTTTGGTCCAGACGTCAGATGGTCCCAAGACAATAGTGTTTAAGGCCTCATTGATCATTGGGGAAATTTTGTAGTCATACCCGTACAGCTTGAAACTGTTTTCTGTCAAAAAAATGATCAGACTTGGTCATCATCAGCATATGTGGTTTTAATTATAGACCCAAAAATGCGTGAAAACCTTTTTCTTCTAAAGCAAGCTTTGTCGTTTTTCCACACAGATATGACTTTTAAATACACAATTTTATGTACACTCTGTAGTCATAGACTTGTACCATCAAGTAAGACAAATGCTGTAATTTTAAACTACTCTAGATGCAACTTACGCAGGTGGGCCTAATGTGGCCAGTCAATGTCTGGAAATTCCAGAAGGATTCCAACCTCTTGAGTGGTCGTCGACTCTACAGTGATTCATTACAGAACAGAGAAGATCCTAACACCAGGAGGCTGCTTTATGCCTCAAAATCTATTCAAGCAGGCCTATGCCCAGTATCCTGGCAAGACATCTTACAACTGACCTTTAACTCGGGAATGTAGTACAAATGCCACACCTTATGCCATCTGTGCACTCCTGATCCTGGATAATCATCAGCAGCTGTCTGCTTACATAGTAAGACACAAACATTTGGAATTCTTTCGATTTTTCTTTGTCTATCTAACAGTTTGAAGGGTGAGGGAGCAGACTGACACTGACAGGAGCAGACACTGGAACAAAGATGGTAAGTGTGGAGGTTAATCCAAACAACTGGCCCTTTGGCTGAGGGGCAAGCCCCATTTATACACTCCTATAAACATGCACAAACATAAACACACATCCGTCACAAATATAACAAGAAGGCATTCAAACACTGGCAGCATGTCCTGCGCCACTCCTTAGCCACATCCATCACTACCAAGCAATTTGGACTTGCCGATTCACATAAAGAACAATATCTTCCCAATTGAAATTGTAGGTGTAGGATTGTATCGGAAGGCAATCACAAGTACACGTCAGTGTTTGGAGTGTTACCACCCATATTTTGTGTTTGAGTATGTTACTAACAACACAGCAAAAACTCATTGGAGTAGAGTGTTCAATCTAGTGATGGACAAATGAGACTCCATTAAGCACTTGTGATCATTTTTGACTCCTCTCAATAGCACTATTGTTTTAAAGATAGAGATTTCATTAATTTCCATCACGGTGGACTTTATAATTCAACCTAGAGGAGTAAATATCATCACAAGTGCTTCATGAAGCTTCATTTTCCCATCAGTGGTTCAGTCCCTTTCTTCGATTGTATCAACAACCTAAATATCCATATTAATGCTTGGAACTCATTCTTTCTGTGATATTCTTGTTGGATGGTGTGCGGTGCGATTTTTCGACTGAAAATAGGCCCGTTGTCTCAATAAAGCTTGGGAAATAGTAACTGGGTTTAAATGGAGACTTTTTTGTCATTGTGCATGCACAGACCGGACACCCTTTGGCTATTCTGATGGGACTCTTCAGAAGACGCTCGTTCAGATTGGCAAAAGGTATATATTTCCTCTGTGAATCCAAATAAAATTTGGCCTTTTTATTCCGACTGAGGTGTTTATAGGGAGCATTTTCATTTCATTTGGCCATTCGGATTCATTTGCATCGGAATTTAGGGCTCCATGTGAACCCGGCTACTGATCCAAAAAATGAGACTTGCTCAATATGGACAAAAGCATGGTGGTACCTTAATGACACCAACAGGGAGTGAAAAGAGATTAAATTATGAAGTCATCCAAGCACACATTGCTTTGTGCACGTGCCCTCCAGTCAAAAGTATCTGTTTCAGTTTCCAAGTAAGAGCAGGCTGGAGGAACTGGCTTGAGAATCTGTCAAAGCCAAACTGGGACTTCTAAACAATTTGACAGCTCAGACCCATTGCTTAAGTTTGGTTTGCCCATTTCCTGTCAGTAGCAGGATGAGGCTGAGAATTAGTAACACTAGATCCCGTCAGTCCCTGTGTTACATCTTTGATTCACATTTACCTGCCAGACAGAGATTCAGCAATATCTGGCTGAAATTAAACAGCCAGATTGTCTCATGCTTTTAACTGGGTCATTGTTCTGACATCATGTGAGATGTTTCTGTTTTGTTTTTTTGTTGTCTGAATCCAATGTCTCTCTTTTTTAAAGTTCAAAATCTAACGAATCACAGTCCCAACACACGATAGAAGCGTGTTTGGTGGATGCACATGTTCTAGGCAATGCCAAGCCTACATGTTTTTTGCTCCCTGAGCCTTGGCCAACATTGTGCAGACCTGAGACGTGGCAATGGTAACACGTGACATCATTAATGAGTCGCTGGACGTAATGCAAACAGGACATCCGTCATTCAGACACTGTTTTGTCCAGTTGATATTTGCCCAACTTCCTCCAACATTTTCTTTCTGGTTATGAGTCTCAATTGCTCCTATAAAGTGGAGCATGCATACGCACCACATTTCCAAAGGGGTGAACGACCCCTTCAAAGTGGGAAGCCAGATGTTTCTTTGTACACAAAAGTGGCCCCGAATGTCATCATGATGAAAATTCAGTCATTCATGTTTTGAGACGTTTTAGGACACTCAAATTCGCGTCTCCCATCCAAAAGACTTCATTGGCAAACAAAGGTGTGCACTATCTGAGTGTGGTGCCTTCAAGAATTGGTGTGGTGCCTCTCAATAGCATAGTGGTACATAAACCATTCATTTCAGCCTATCCAAAAAACACGTCTATGTAAAAAATTGAGGCCACTGTATAATTTCTGAGGGAGATGAATACACTGATTTTCTTACTCCGGTTCTGGACTGTGTTTATTGGCGATGTGTCTTGTGTCACTGTCAGAGGAGCAGATGAGCTGATGAGACTAAATATAGACCAAAACTAGAGACAAAACACAACTGGTTTTATTATTTTTGAAAACAGACAAAACTATTTTAAATGATCACACTTTAAAACAGAAATATATGTAGAGCACGGGATCACCGATTGTGTCACATAGCAGAGCTGGTGCATTTAAAGAACTACAGTCTTGTCCTCAAGTTTCGGTGGTTAGACTGAGCCAAAGAAAGAGTCGGAGTTGGGAGGTTGAGCTTGATGACTATCTGCAGCGGATTATGAACTTCTCCCGAAGATGGAACGAGCATTCTTGGAGCAGGCTTGTCATCAGTACAGTCATCACTTTTTTTGCCCATGTCATTGTTTTCTGGATTTTTTGTCAAACTCCACTAATCTATGCAAAAATTAACTACGTCTGAAAAGGATTTGAAGGCCACCGCTGTGGATGACGTCATTGAAATATGTGAAGCACACTCGGTCACAATCTGATGTTTTATGCGATTTGGTTTAACCGTGATGTCATTCAACAAGAATGCACGTTGCTGAAGGCGTGCCATGGTTGTGGGCGCGGACACACAGGAAGTTGGTCAGAATTGTAGCCCATAAGCAGAAAGGCTTGCAGTCTCAACTATGATTCACAAAGAAGTCGTCTCTTTCGATTGTGCCTTTTCATGCGACTTACTTCCCCGAAAATGCAACGGATGGATGTGATCGGAGGGCCGACGTCTGAAGCATTGCAAATGATGTTATTTACAAAAAAAAAGTTTGTCTTTTTTAACTGATGTTGGAACGGCATACATAAATAAATAAATCAATAAATATTTCAAGAAAAATTTTTGTTCTCGTTTGCGGAATACAACCCCGGTTTTTAAGTTTGTTGAAGATTTTTTTTATGTTTTAGAAAGAAGAAAAAAAAGGAAAAAAATAACTACAATAGTTTATCTATGGGCATCACTTATACATGGATTTTCGCTATTTGCAGGCCAGCACGTATTTTGTCAATATCTGTAATGTTTTTGTCAGACATCTGGTTCGGAATTGCCAGATGCACATCTGAAAAATTGTGGCCACCTCCTTCATTTAAGTTCCCTTCCACAAGAAGAGAACCTGAGCAAGGGACACAAACTTTGTTCATAGACTTTCTTATTTGCACATCAGCGTTTTTCCTTTTTGGAGCGTTTAATAATGGTCAACACTAGTGAATTGTATCAAAATGATTTCCCATTTTTTTGTGCCATCATCCATCCATTTGCTGTACTGCTTAGCCCAGGGGTCCCCAACCTTTTTTGCCCCACGGACCGGTTTATGTCAGACAATATTTTCAGGGACCGGCATTTAAGGTGTGGCGGAAATAATACAACAAAATAATATGGTATGAGCTGCATGGAAACTGTGGTGTTTTCGAAATATAATAATAAACACAAGGAGCGTCTAATCTCGCCGCAACACTCTCTCTGATCGCATGGTAATGTTTAATGCCTTCAAAATACGATACAACGCAAATTCAAAGTGCATGAAAATGACGACTCACCACAGCCCCGAGCTTGATTTTCTGCAACCAGACGGTCCCATCTCGGGGTAATAGGAGACAATGACACCTCAAGTGTGTGTTTTATGTCCAGTCTACTTCGTAATTTTGTTTTCGTCACCGTTGCTGCAGAACCCCCCCTCCCCCCCGCCTCACACAGCCATAACTTTAATCCAGTTGTCTCGAACGTACTTTTAACGCCGCCGTCATTTGCGCTCTCCAGCAGTTTTATTACTCATTTTGCGAGCTCTGGAATTTTGTTTTTACCGTAATCGGTCACGTGAAGGAGAAGCGCGGCTTGACGTGTGTCAAGCGTGACACAGACGGATGTAACGGAGAATCCGGTAGTTTTTCAAAATAAAACATCTGTCGTATTCCGAAATAAATAAAACGGAATTAAAGCAAGTTCTTTCTGTGCGGCCCGGTACCAAATGCCCTGCGGACCGGTACCGGTCCGCGGACCGGCGGTTGGGGACCCCTGGCTTAGCCTGTTGAGCGTTGCGGGAAGCTGGAGCCTCCATCAGCCGACTCCAGCTGAAGGAGACGACAGCCTGGATTGGTCACATCCACTCTCACAGCGTAAATTTACCAGGATATGTCATCACTGATGATTCATCAGTCATTTCACATAGTCATAAAACAACTCATAAACAGTGAATAAAGAAGTATACTGGGAGCAAAATGACAAAAGAAAATCGAATTTTATGTATCACAAATCTCTAGCTGATAGAGTTTTGGGAAGTCACCAATAATTTTAACAGTCAGCATCTTTTGAGGCGATGACAATATCACCGATTTTGTAAAAGAGGCTCGAAGATTTAAAAGCTTAACCACAATTTTCTTGGAACATAACAAGAGCGTATTAATTTTTTTTTTTTTTAATAGAATAAGTGCCACGATTCACTTCGCAAGCTGCTTGTTACTTTTTGGGTGTGTCACGTTTGCGAGGTGGTGGTGGACCCCAAAAAGCAGGCAAGAGGGAGGAGCAGGTTATACTTGAAAGCTTGTATTAAAACTCAAAACTAAATCCAAAACAAACAAGGTCCAAAGTATCAAACAAAACACATGACCGAAGATAAAAGATAACAATGACCAAAACCTGACTGAAACAAACATGACAGCAGCCAGCAAAGAGCAACAAACAAACATGACAGTAGCAGAGAGCAACAATGACCCGACACTGAGTGTTCGGGCTGGGAGTCCTTTTAAAACACTAATTACATAATGACCAACAGGTGTGCAGCTGCAAGGAGAGCCCTACAGTGCCACCTGTTGGTCCCAAACCGAATCATGACAGGGTGGGCATCTAAATATTAGTTCTAAAATTATAATTCAGTGCTGAAATGACAAAAAAGTGATTGACCAGACAGTAGTTTGGTACAACTCACCAGCACTATCTTAACGTGCTCCTGTGTGGTCCAACTGAAGTGGGAATAAGTTTGAAGTGGGAGAGACATCTTTATTACTCTGAAGCCCGCACTCACGCCAAAACACTAAACACCAGCAGAATCTGGCCTAGCAGACCACCGGGACCTCTTCCCACACATAAATGTGTGTGAGCGCATTCACACACTTCACAAAACATGCACTCAGTAAAAATAAGAGAAAAAAAAACCATTGCTAATCATGTTAGCTGATCCCGTCAAACCTACGAGTTGTAACAATAAATATGGCCTTATATCACAGTGAAAAGAAGTGAAGAGGAAAACTTTGCAGCAAATACTTTGAAAGTGAGCTCAACTACTGTACAAACCAAGCTTGGAAATGCTTGCTCATCGTTACACGTTGAGCAGCTCCACCTTCGCTGAAAGGACTCAGGGCATTGTAATCCAGTAGCGGATTTGATTGTGAAATGTCTCCAAATTTTGAGCAAAGTGCCATGCTGAGCAAAAGACGAAGCGGACACATCTTTTCCCAGTTAGAGAGGCTTACACAGCAGCCAGCTAACTTCAGCGGCCTTCACTGATTGGAGAAATGTTTGGCACTGAGGAAGGCTCGAATCACCAAACCACCACCCACCCCCGCACACACACATAGATGTAGTTTTGGCTCCCATAATGTACAGCTACACCCCTAGTTTGAAGAATTCATGACTAAAATCTCAAATGGGATCATATTGAGTTTGCAATCATTTTAACGTTTCCAGTTTTGCTGTTTAATTTGATATCTCAGGAAACTATTACAATTGAGACAAACAACTGAACAAGGAGTCATTCAATCTTCCGGGAAGACTTATTACTCGATTTTGAATGTGTGGGGAAATTTTCAACATTCATCCAGTGTGGTCAGGGGTCACTGATAGTGGATGAGGCGTTTATTCTAGTTCATGCAAAAAGATGTTTGATGCAACAGGTAGGTCACGTCGATCCTGTATTCACCCCATCGTAAAATGTGGTTGTCAACTATGCATTTATGGACCTTGTTTGGTGCACTGAAGTGCCGTCAAGCTGGAGCCGAAAATGGCCTGGGCACAAACTGTTCCCACAAAGTTTAAAGGACATAATTGACGCACTTAGCAACAACGCCAACTCAATTATCTTGGAACTTTCAGTAATTGTTCCTTTTTAGTCGTGCGCCTAGAGACGATGTCTTGAAGAGAAAACATACGCATTTTTTGTTCTTCCACCCTTCAGGTTTTCGCCATGTTTTCTGTGAAACATGGAAGCGATGGAATTTTGAAGGTTATCAAAGATATAGCTGGCACGGCAACTATGATCAAACTGTCTTATCAGGAAGTGCAATGAATGTAAAATCTACACACCCGTGGTCAAATGCCATTTTTTTGGTTGTTTTTTGTTTTTTTAGAAAATTAAAACGAGAACAAGGTAATTATTTCAAATCAGTGGTGTGTAGACTTTTTATGTCCACAACACATTTTTATTTTGTAGTGTAAACATTTTTAAACAATCTTTTCAATACTATGGCGACGAGTCTGCGTACCGACAACAAGTGGAGCAGCTGGAGCTCTGGTGCAGCCGACACAACCTCAGGCCGAACACGCTCAAGACTGTAGAGATGATCGTGGACTTCAGGAAACATCCTTCACCACATTTGCCCCTCACACTATCCAAATGCCCTGTGTCAACCGTCGAGACCTTCAAGTTCCTGGGAATCACAGTCTCCCAGGACATGAAGTGGGAAGTCAACACCATCTCCATCTTGAAAAGGGCCCAGCAGAGGATGTACTTCCTGAGGCTGCTGAGGAAGCATGGCCTGCCACAGGAGGTGCTACATCAGTTCTACACGGCAGTCATCGAATCAATCCTGTGTTCTTCCATCACGGTTTGGTTTGGGGCCGCCACAAAAAAGGACAAAATCCGACTTCAACGGACATTTAGGACGGCGGAAAAAGTCATTGGCGCCGCCCTACCCACTCTTGAGGACTTGCACACTGCAAGAATCAAGATTAGGGCACGGAAAATCCTCCTGGATCCCCCGCACCCTGCCCACCACCTTTTCCAGCTACTCCCCTCAGGCAGGTGCTGCAGATCCATGCGCACCAAATCCAGCAGACACTTAAACAGCTTCTTCCCTCTAGCCATTAACTCTCTAAACAGTCACTGACGTAGTCACTCTTCTTGTTCAATGATTTTCTGCACCAACTGTACAAACTGTCATAGTATTGTATTCTACCACTGATCACTTTAGCTCTGCTTGATACTTTGCACATTGTCTCACAGTTGTCACTGGGTGGTCCCACCGCACTAGGGTTCACTTACATTACGAAATGTCCTTCCATACCTATTTGTCATGTCCTTGTTTATGATGATACTAATGCAGCGTGTTGTACCGGAGACAAATTCCTTGTGTGTTCTACATACTTGGCCAATAAAGATGATTCTGATTCTGATGATTCTGATTCTGATTCTATACTGTCCAACATCCAAGTATGGATGACTACATTATATTTGCAGGCCAGAAAAAGGATGTTTCCTTCACATGCTCACATAACACATGATCAGCATTGACAAAATGTATTCGCCATAAATGCCTTTATTCAACATGAAATTGACTGGAAAGGGATTCCTCACTCATCACCCGGCATTTTTCCGATTCGTGTTTCAGTCCTTTTTTCGCAATGTTGTAGTTCGCTGCAGCCCAGCCACGAAAGAGAAGGCTCACTGGGTCTCACCACTGCCGCTCCCTCCCTGAGAGAAGCACAACAAACTGCCACGAAGAAAACCAGACGGATGGACTGTACGTGTGAGGGGAACATCTGTCCACAGCTTACCGTCATGTCAAGTGAAGTGCCAGATACAGTGAAATTCAAAGAAATGTTCTCTCACGGATGGACAAAATAAATAACCCTCTTGGAGTTACCTCTTAACTTGACGTACGTGCTGAGCTCTGTCACGCATTTTCTCTCGAATAGCTGGATTTGCTACAGCGAACTGCTGTGAGGTTTCTAGCGGATGATGCATGCGTGTGAATATAAGAATGGACTCAGCCGCCTGAAGGTCAAGAGGTGACGGAGCTTTGTGGGAAAAGAAAAATAATGGTGCTTTCAACAGCTCTTCAGTCCTCACAAGTAAAATATGGCTCTGTGGAGAACCTTTGAAAAATCATCTGCATGGTTTTGAAGCCATATCTCTGCTTTTTGGCTCATTGCCATAATTTTTTTGAAAACGTTCCATTCAACTGTTGCAGACTCTCCAGATACTCTAGATTAGAATCCTCATGCATTTAATAGTTTAAAATATGCTTCACAATCACAATGACAATATCACTCATCAAGAGCAAATTTTAACAATTTCGGCTACGTATCCCGAATTGTATTTTTGACAGTGATTTAAAAAAATGTCTTTACTTTTTTTTTCTATGACATCAGGTTTTTGGAGATATTTTCTTTCTTTCTT
Source organism: Hippocampus comes (assembly GCF_001891065.2). Classification (NCBI taxonomy): domain Eukaryota; kingdom Metazoa; phylum Chordata; class Actinopteri; order Syngnathiformes; family Syngnathidae; genus Hippocampus; species Hippocampus comes. The sequence continues at coordinate 4,379,988 of NW_017805983.1, forward strand.
TTTTTTTTTTGGCAACAAAACTTTGTGCAATGGCGACTATTGCTCTTATGCCCCATGTCATATCATGTCTTCTCTCATCAAATTGTGCAATTTACATTTATGACGTTTGAGAAAGAAAATTCCACCTGTTGCTGAATGTAACCATTTAATTCATAAACACTACCAAATATATTGCTATACTATTATCGAGGGCAGCATGGTGGACCACTGGTTAGCACGTGCGCCTCACAGTGCAGAGGTGCAGGGTTTGATTCCAGCTCCGGCCTTCCTGTGTGAAGTTAACTCAATTTACAAGTGCAATTCATTCTCTGACCAAGCTCCTAACTACCGGTACAGTACTCGTTTGTCAAATCTGTGTTCCTTTTTGAAATTAATTGAACTGGTCACAGCCCCTCGAAAAAAACTCCACAATTGTTGGGTATTGTAGTTTTAATAAATAAAAGGTAGCAATGCATGATAAAACATAATAGACAATGTTAAGGAATAAACTGTGTAGGGATTTGGGGATTCAAGGGGCGTGGCCTATTGAGTGATGTCGGGGTCCGGAATCTTTGCCTTTTAATTCAGTGCAAGCGTATTGGTGTGTTTGACTCTTTGTCATTAAAGTGCTTTGGCCAACACGCGAGAAATTTAACGGCACAAAACTCAAACTTTGAGACCTCAACCAAGTGCGGCTCATATCTCGAATAACTAAAAAGCTGGGCCCTTCCCACTGCATTATGTGTTTGTGAACGCAAACATGTTTGTAGTATTTTAACAGATTAACAGATCATGTTTCGCAAACAGTTGACGAAGACATTCCTTCTAAACCAATGGATCCTGGCTGACGTAACGTCTGTGGGTGGTAAGTGCTCCTAATTGCATGTGAATAAGCTTGTAAAGTAGATGTCATAAAACAGTAAGAGGGGAAAAAGTAGTCATGGTCAAATTTCCCTTGTTCTACCTGCATGCTGAAAGAAAGGCTCTACCTGGGCCCTTTTAGTTACCGTTTCCCTTGGAGGGCCATGATGACTGAAACCAAATAAAAAAGTCAACAATAACGGTTTACTCAACTAATGTTTAAGTTACTGTGGTTACAGGAAAATGCTTACAATATGTCTCTTATTACATATGAGGTTTGTAAATTTTGGTCGAGATTTTAGCAGGCATCATGGAAGTTGACATGTTTGATTTGCTTTCGCGTGCCACATAAAATGATGTGGCGGGCCAGATCTGGCCCCCTAGCCTTGAGTTTGACACCTGGAATCTCTGTTCAGGCTTTTCTGCGCATCGTTTGCATGCTATTCCCGTGCTCGTGTTCGTTTAACCTGAATGGTCTGGTTTTCTCTCATGTTTCAAACGTGTCCTTTCCATGTCAAAACAGGAGCTGATTGGCTGGAAAACCAGCAACTTTCCCTCATAAGCGTTACATGGAGTTGTCTGGTAAGCAGTCGTCTGACTCCAGTGTCCATGAGGATTTCATACAACGCAGCACCAAAATCTGCACCGAATCTGATTCCACATACTGTTGTTCCACAGGAGGTCTTCGAGTTCCTCTCATCCTTCTGCTTTCTTTTCACTTCTCGCCCTGAATGTAATGGCTTTCACAGATGCAATGTGACGCGAGCAGTCAATGCTAACGTTGTGTGTCCGCAGATGTGTCCCGCAGTACTGAATTAAGAGAAATTCTACAGAATATTCGAGATGCCTCTGTTTATGACTGCACAACATGAATCCTCTTCCAGTTAACTTTGTGTTTTGATTAAGGCCAAACAAATGACAAAAATGGTCTTGCGCAAATCCGGCCATGTTACATGTCACGTGCATCCCTGTCAAAAGTTCACGTGCGTGAGAATTCATTTGCTCCGATTTGCACTTGGGCCCAGTCCCTTGGTGGCAGCAGGAGCAAGCAGCTGAGCTCATTTCCTATTACGTGCTGTATGTGTGGCCGCCATTTTCTTCATCTAATCCCTTGTGCATACTCACTCTGACATTGATCTCTTTTCATCTAAGAACACTACAGGACACCTCAGGACAAAAGAACGAGCCTAAAAGCCCATAAAACCTTTTGATGATGCTCCTTCTCTGTAAAAGTTTGGCGGAGTGGATCTTCATTCATTACTTTTGCCCTTACTTCAGCAAGTCATCATTTGAGTCATTAAATCAAGGTTTCACCAAGCTTTTCAACTCAAGGTTCAAACATCGTCATAACATCGACATAAATTGTGCTTCACATGACTTAATGATACAGAATATCGGAGACATTGTTTAAGGAAAAATGCTTCCTGATCAAAATAAGTCCCAATCGGTGACCCAAAGAAAAAAAGGAATTGTTAAGAAGAATTTGTATTTGCACTTGTAAATGTTAGGTTCAGAACCGAACACACAAATGTTTTTGGGATCCCAGAAATGCAGGCTCAGAAAAAATGCAATAAAAAAAAAATTTAATTTGCAGAAAAGTGCACCAACATAGTGCAAACAGAAATCGCTGGTCACAAGGAGCCAGGAAAAACAATGCATGCACAAAAAGCACTTGCAAAAGGCAAGGTAATACTTAAGCCGAGAATATAAACGAAATGACAAGAGTCCAATCACACGAAACAAAGTAAGAGGAAGATCAAAAACAAAATAATATCCATACTTACAAACGAGGAACAAGAGAGCAAGAAAGGCTGTGGTGAGATCGATGGGTCTAGAAAACAACACTTGAGCATAAGCAGCAAACAAGGTCAATAATCCGACGAAGAATGAATGAAGTCCCAGTCCTTAAATACAAGGCTAAATGATGACAGGAAACAGGTGCGCCGGCTGGAAGGAAACACCCTCCACCCCACCTGTAGCTGAAACAAAGTCAAACACAGACAAACATGACAATAAAAATAAGTTTTTGCTAATTATAACCCTTAAATCACCTTTTGTTTTAGTGTGGGGACAAGAAAGTAGGCCTTGTTTCCAATGTTCCTGCTAATTTTCCATGCGTCTGAGCATTCACACAAAGTCCACTTTAAGCATAATTAATTGTCAGTACAATCTGTATAAATATGGTCCCAAATGGTCCACTCATACATAATGCAAAACATGTCATTTAGTAAAACACAAACGTTCTAGCCATCTGACCTCTGAATCGTGCAAAAGAGCCTTTAAAGGGCTCATAAACTACGCCCATGTTTGAAATTCCCAAATGGAGCAAGCCACATTTCGCCTGCAGCTTCTCGTGAGCGGTGAGTGCATGTGATAATGGCCGTGTCCAAATTCACAGGCCGGGTCCTCCAAAGGTCGCATTTGCGGCCGCATGGCATCACTTCCGGCCTGACTCGACCGCACATCGTGTCCAAATTCACATTAAGCCTGTCCGAATTCACCACGGTTTCTGCGGTCCACGGAGGCTAAATGAGGAGCAGCCTTTGAAGGCTAGTGAATTGTTTTTTTTTTAATTTGGAAACCACATGCGGTGAAGTTGAGCCATAAGTGACTGCTCAGAAAGTAAGTGACGGCTGAAAAATGACTCCGAAAATGCGGCCTTCGGAGGACGCAGCCTGGGAAATTGGACACAGCCATAGTATGCTTCAAACAACTGAGTGTGTGTCTTCGGTCTCGCAAATGAAACTGTGAGGCAAGTGGGAATGGTGTGGTGTCCTGTTTATAGATTAAACTGGGGTGGACATGAAGCAATGAGAGTAGAAATGCAACACGTGTGCATGGTGCCTGCCAATGCCAGTGTGTGAGCTGAGAGGGTGAAACCAGTGCGTGATTGCTCACATGCATGCCTGAGAGAGAACATTGCTTGTTACTCTCTCTCTCTCTCTCTCTCTCTCTCTCTCTCTCTCTCTCTCTCTCTCTCTCTCTCTCTGTCTCTCTCTGATATTGTATTGTCACTTTCTGGGAGGCAAAGCAAGATAAGTGGGGCAACAGTTTCATGACGCATAACTGCCTGTTCAGAGGGAAAGATCATTTGTTCACTTGTCAGACTACAATGGTTATTAACCACAGCATTCCCACACAGCTTAATTCTGTCTTGTTAGGAAATGTTTAGAATTGTTACTGCTGCAGAAACGTTGAGTAAAGTGTTGCTTTGTTTGGATATTTTATGTTACACAATATTTGGAACTGTTGAGTTGTGCGATAAAAGGTGACTATGCGGTCCGTTATGTATCCCGCTCGGCATTTCACACTGATCACAAAATGTCTCAGTTTTAACGTGTGACAGGGGCATCTAATCTCCTTTTCACTCCAACATAAGGAGGCAAGAGCGTACATGTGAATTCCCAGGTGTGATCGCATATGTTGAGAGTTCATCGACTCACACAGCTGAACCCCTGACAAAGACTTGCAAAGAAGTTTCAAGAAGTAAAGCCTCACCAGCTGCTGCTTTGTTCAACCCCCAGGTGTCTCTTTTAACTCTCCCCTCACAAGTGATTCCACTGCTCTCATCTCTCCTTCTCACCCGTTATATTTCACCAATAATCCCACGCCTCACTCAAGCCAAGCAGGAATGTTTAACATCCAAGAAAGCCGCATTTCAGGCGAAAGCTCACAGCTAAAAGCATGATATTTATGGATCTGTCGCAAAAGTTGATGAGCACTTCTTCCTTGGCCCATGCTACATACACCCTTTCAGCAAAATCTATAAAAGTCAGTTGATACCCGGTAATGGGCCAGCGGTGGCTCATCTGTAGCAGGATTTACACGACATTTCTCACAATTCTGGACTACGGCTTGCATGCGGCACAGTTCGGATATGGTTTGCATCGAATGGGATGTGATGGCATACAGTTGGCCATTAAACGTGAGACCCGAAGACATTTTAGCCTTTGGAGAAAAGTCAGCCCAGGCCACTTAAAATGGTAAATAATGCTAAATGATTTGTTAAATGATTGTACTAATTCGTCATTATTGTTTGAATGCAATTGACTGGTGTCAAGTCCAACATGTAGCCCAAAGTAAGATGGGATAGGCCGTAGTGGGCTGCGACCTTTGTGAGAACAAGCGCAAGACGTGATAACTATTGTAGCATGATGACATGAAATAGTGTGTTCTTACAGGTGCACTAAGAAGGAAGGAAGGATGTGAGTCAATAATGGCAACTGTTTGAGAATCAATTTCAGTCCGTGGAGAGAAAGGGAGATGGAGGGTCTGAGGACGGACAGAAGGGGGACCTGAAAACGAGAGTTTGTAAGAATACGAGCCAAGTGATTTGCCGCTTAAAACGCTTCACCGTTTTTACAGAAAATCCTCAGGGGTTGTGGACTGGCGCTCAACTTACTGAAAGAGTCTGTGCAAGATCATGTGATGTGGTCATGTCTGTGATCTCAATGGGCCACATGCAATGAAACAGTTGTTTTTGTTTTGGAATAGATGGTTTGGCCATTAATCTTCCATTGTTTTGGCCATTGAGGACAACAGCTGAATATGTGTTTTAACCATCCCTAAAATACCGTAGCTTACATTGAACCAGAAATAAAACACAGTCAGTATGTTTCTGATGGAACAAATACAAAGGACTGGATTTCTTGTTTATGAGAAGGGCCAGTTCAGGGTGGAGCCCGCCTACTGCCCGAAGACAACCGGGACCGGGACCCGAGTAAGGATAAGCGGTTCGGAAAAAGGAGGGATGGATGGTTCTGAAAAGGAGTTGATTGCCTCCAATTTCAGCCAGATTTCAATGCCGTCAAAGTGCTGGAAACATACAGTATACACCTTCTATGATGTTGAACCTGCCCAGCCATTCACCATTAGTCTCACTGCTGTTTCTTTAATAATTTGCATTCCAGCTGTTGTCAAATTATCCTTATTTTTATTGTCATTGTCCATCCTGAAGAAGCCCAGACTTCCCCCTCCCCAGCAATTTAGTCTAGCTCTTGCAGGACAATCCTGAGGTGTTACCAGCTGGGATCCATTGTTACAAAACACTTCACTAAGGAAGCATCCAAGAGGCAGCTGAGCTTTCTCCTTTTCTGACTGCAAACTACATTATCTGCAATAAGCAGAGACGCAAGAAAGTTTTCTGTGATTATGCACTCGTTCAGGTATGTTTGGCTGTAGCGCCTTTGCTGGAGAACGTACTGCGTATGAGAGTGCGCGCAGGGCTACACGCTAGCTTGTGCAGGCCACAGGCCGTCCTTGACGAGACAATAGCGGGATTCTGCAAAGACAGCCCGTGGGAGGAAGGCTACAGTGGAGTCAGTGAGTGAGGAGGCTTCCAGATACGTCAGCGCTTGTCCACCACGAGGGTGTAAGAAGACAAGCCTGGCAACTCAACAATAAGCAGGATGTCACACATGGAGTATGCAAACAATCAAGGGTAAACATTGCAGGTGACTGTCATGCATGCTTGGGATATTCTGAAATTTCACTTTCAACTTAAAATGTCACTTTTACAGGTAAACTTCATTTGAAATCCAGTCATTTTTGCACAACTTTTTCTTCTCTAAAGCCCTTTTCACACTGCACTTAGTAGGGCAAAGCATGCCATTGACGAAACCATTCAATGTGTACGTGGTGAAAGGCAGCTACCACAGAATTGAGTTGCTGGAGGGTGCGGCAACAGAACTTAGCAATGGCAAGGCGCCTCAACCTGAAAATTGCTCAAAGAGCAGTGGCGCTGTGACATCAGAAAAAAAACAAACATCTCCAACAGGAGAGGAGCTGGCAGATTGATTTAGTGTAATTTTGGTGAATTTATTTAGATGTAAAGAACATAAGGACAATGGAGGAAATTAGGTGGCTTGGTTTACCAAGCTTTGGGACACAGGAGAGATATTATACAGTAAGATGTTTAAGAAAACACTGCTCCCTGCTCAGCCTGAAATATACCTTGAAGTGATTTTAGTGCAGCTCGCAAACGAAATTCAACTCTCTGACTTCCCGTTTAGCCACATCTTGTCGAGGTGTGGTCTACTTTGTGTCTAAACCAGCGGCAAAAATCTGGGAGGCTGCCACATCAGCACTTCCAAATATTGGCACATTGGGCACCAGGGCGCCCTTGTCATTCCATGCTGCCGCGTGACCTTTGCAAACTGAGCGATTGTTGTGTGAAAAGGCATCAACAAGGAGATGCACGGCAAAATTCACAGCAAGTGTTTTACTCATGAATCGACCAATACATTTCACAGGATGTCCCTTCTCATGTTTACTCGTGGCCCAGAGGTCAACTGGTTAGCGCGTCGGCCTCACAGTGCAGAGGTGCAGGGTTGGATTCCGATTCCGGCCTTCCTGTATGGAGTTTGCATGTTCCTCCAGTGCCTGCGTGGGTTTTCCCCGGTTTCCTCCCACATTCCAAAAACATGCGTGGCAGGTTAATGGAACACTCTAAATTGTCCCTTGGTGTCTATGTGTGCTGGATGGTTGTTTGTCTATATGTGCCCTGCGATTGGCTGGCAACCAGTTCAAGGTGTACCCCGCCTACTGCCCGAAGACAGCTGGGATAGGCTCCAGCACGCCCAGCAACCCTTGTGAGGATAAGCGGATCAGAAGATGGATGGATGGATGGCTTCTCATTAGGGCTTCGTTTCCACCTGTTCTCATCAGCCTTGTTCCTTTTGTCTCCATTCAGCTCCCTCCAGCTACTCGTGTCTTGTCTGTGTGTGACTCATCATCTCAGTTTGTTTGTATTTACTTCGCTGCTTTCTTCGAGTCTGTGTTAGCTCATTGTTGCCGTTGTTGTGTTTTTCTGTTGTTAGTGACATGATTCTAGTATTGTTATGGTTTGTTTTGCGGTGATTTTATTCTTTGTGTTTCGTAAATAAAAACTGGTCCTGCTCTTTGGTCCATCTTTTACCTCGAACCCAACAGTGATTTTATTCCCTGTGTTTTGTAAATAAAAACTGGTCCCTGCTCTTTGGTCCATCTTTTACCTCGAACCCAACACCTCGATTACCTGGTGTTGACAACGCTCAAATCAGTGGACGTTTGCCTTTGAGAAAATCCTTTTGGAAGCCTTGGCGAGGTGATGTTGATTGTTTGTTTGGTGTCTTTGTAGGGCTTACTCCTAACAATTTTCATAGACTGTGAATAAAAACTGAAATTCGTTTTAGAATAAGTGAAGTGTAAGGTGGTTTTCTCAGCTGTTTTAGATCAGGTCTTTTCCTAGTCTTGCATTTCTGACAATACCCAACGTGTGTGATATCTGAAGTCTTTCTGTCTTTGTTGCAGATCCAGGCCCAGAAGTTAAAACTCATAACTGAACCATCAGTTTAACAAGCTCCCTTACCTGCCAGTTGAGTAGAAGCAACTGTTGCTGAAGTCAAACTGTGGCAGAGTTGGATTTGCTCCCTCTGCTTTGAGGTGACGTGACACAATCAACAATCAATAGATGAGATTGAAGAAAACTGGAAACAGGAAATTTGCAAACAATCACAACAGAAGTATGCAAAAAGGAGAAACACCAACGCAATTGAGCATGACGGGAACATTTTGAATTGTGGGGGAAAAAAATGCCGAAAGAATCTAATTGTAGTCGTGTAAATTCTGACCGTGCAAAATTCGCAGTTTTTGTAAAATCTCAGTCTGAGACTGGACTGTGACGAAAACCTCTGCAGCTTGTCTTCAAATGTGAGCAAGTGTGCGATGGTAGTTTTCCAAGAGTCTTCTCCAAATCTTCAAGTCTTCAAAGGCATTTCTCACTACCGTGTCAAAATTAGAACAGCAGAATGGACTGTTTAAATACCACTTCTAATTTAGCTCAGAAATGGATTGGTCCATTCATTGATCAAATGGTTGTTGTGAATTTTGCTGAACACCTCATAAGAAAACAACAAAATATGCAAAAAGAGAGTGAAACATTGACTAATTGGACATGCATTCCAAAGGTTAGAGAAGGTCAAATGAAGCTCAACTGCGAAGGCTTTCGTGCATTTTAGGTTGATCCTCAGATCAGACAATGCTTCAGGTCAATAATATGATAATGATGCGCATTTGTTTGGAACAAAGCCATTCAGTGTGTGTGTGAGGATCAGGAACACATTCAAGTCCTTGCAGGAATTTACTGGAATTTATAGAGCTGTAAATTGATTATGACTCATCCTAATTATTGCTCGGCATGCATGCACGCACATGCACTTGAATAATGATTAATTGCACATTTTCTGGAACAAGCAGAAACAGTCTTGATGCCGAACTAAGTGTATGTTTCAGTGTTTTGTTTTCTTTTGATTTTTTTTCTTATTTAAGGAACTAAATCATTTTTTAATTGTGGTTACAGGTGTGACTCAGCCAGCAAATTATAAACACTATTGTCCTCCAAACTTTCTGACTTGTACAAATTGGTTAAGATTAAAAAAGGTGAGATAAATTCTGCGCAGGTCAACGTCTGAGACGGTCTCCCTGACACAAAGTGTGAAATATGAGCATTTTAGCGCACTTACGACCTCTATGGCGCAATGCCAGCCCAGCATTGCCCCCCCACCCCCACCCCGCTCCCCCTCAACATTTCTCACCCTAAAACGACCTCAGAGTCGAGTGTGAGGGCACAGTCCGCTATCTGGGGGTTTCCCCTTTCAGCGCTCATCCCTATAACAAGGGCCTAGACAAATCTGACAGCGACACGAGCTTGGGCATTAGGAAAATGCTCACTGGCGTTTGAACTCAGATATGTGGCTCAACATTCTGAAACAGATACAAAGAAAGACACAACCCGCACGTTAGCATCCGTTTTTGGGTTTTTTTGGCCGGTGCAAGTTTGCACCCAATAAAGTTTTCCCATCAACACCAAAACAGGATCAACACATCATGTGAAGATTGAAGGAATTCTTTGCTCTCAAGGGGAGGAGAAAGGGATGGCACTGACACACAATCCTTCCTTTCTTTCATTTTTTTATCTGTCAGGGAAAAGGGGGGTAGTATGACTGTCTACTCTGTCAGTGCCAACGGCTCTGCCAGAAGTACGGTTCGGGTCAAAAAGAAGCCGGGCGAGACAGAAGCACTTCGAAACAAGAGAGGAGAGTGACAAAATAAAGATGCCACAACAAGAAAGAAGTGTCCCTGCTGTATAGAGCACAGTCTAGATGCCCGAGTCAATGCCGGGTGTGCCTTAGAGCTACCCTGGGTGAGTGGATATCAGAGGGGTGTGGGTTAACTTTTTTTGCTGCTGTCTCTATTTGCCATCAACGAGGAGCTGGGTGTAACTACTGGTCTTTATTTTCTGACTGCATGAATGTTGCATCACATTTCTGACATAGTTGTTACAGTCCACACCAAATGTGCCCATCTGGAAAGGTCTTTTGAAAAACGCATTTCATACTGTGGCTGACTGTCATAATTCAAGAATAAGAAAATGTGGAATTCAAGGGTTAAAAACAACGCAAACAACAAAACAACACGTAGAAACATGCAAGCACTTCATCAACATCTGTTGCAAAGGATCAAGGCAAACGTTCTCCTCTTGTTTTATTATTTTTTTTTTTTTGCTTTTGTATCATTCAGTGCACTCATGAAAATTATGACATTGAAAAAGGTTTTGTTGAATTTATTCCATTTTATTTCATTGGGTGTGCATGAAATAAAACTGAATTACATTCTTTCAGTAGGCTGATCATCTACTTAAAATTGAGTAGACTCAACACACCATTTTCCCCCTGTTACTGTGGACAAGTATAATCTGAAAATGAAACTTGATGCTTGAGTCCTTTGATTTCCTCTCCACTCGTAAGGAATGGACAGTAGCTTTCCATAAATATCACCATGTCACCAAAGCGATACACTAACATTGAGATCAGTTCAATTCTTAATTTAATGAGTGTAGTGTCAAAGCAAAGTAATAGATATGAAGGCCTCTTCTGTCAAAGTTGGCGCTCGCAAGCACTGGTTTGTTGTGCTAAGTACTTTTTAACCGGTGATTTTCACATTTTTACTTTTGTCAAAGTGCATTTTACTTGGGAATGTTTGGACATTTGTGCATTTTGGTAAATGCTGTTTCTACATCTCACCACTGTATTTTCCTTTCCCCTCCATGTAGCAGCAGACGGCACTAGGACCTGCAGTGAGGAACACCAGGAGGGAGGGAGCAGTATTGGGACTCTTGTTACTAAAGTTTTAGATCAATCCATTTTCCAAGCGTGTGGGAGAAAGACACACTGACGTGAATGGCGCCAGACCTGGATACGCGGCTTTGAAAACAGGAGCAGGATCTGACTTTGGGATAATTTTGGGAGGAGAGTGTGGTGGAATATCAAAATAACTTTTTCTGGAAATTTTCACCCACTGGGGAAAGAAGGAGAAGCAGCACTAACGGTGGTGAGTTTTTCATATAAATATAAGCACGTGTGGTGTGGATATTGGATAGCCCAAAGCAAGAGAGAGTTTTTCCAGCGATGTTGACTTTACCCCTTCTCAACACCTGTTATTAAGTGAAAGCGGAGCCTCTGAATTGACATTGAGGCCAGCGTGAACATTCGGCTGATGGGAGAAAAACAAATTCACCTCAAACACGTGAGGCATACCAATTACTTACTAATGAAAAGTGGGTGGGGTGATGAAGTTAAGGTTTCCTGGAAGTCAGATTGAGACAAATAAGTCAACTAGAAGAGTGCAAATTGGCAAACGAGAGACTGGTTCAGAGTATGCTTGGAGCAAAGGAGGTTCTCCAAACTTCAACTGGAAGCAGCTGAGTGTTCTGAAAACCCCTGAGACATCAGGTTACCTTCTTTCTCTCTCACCCCTTTTTTTCTATCAGTCTGTTCCCCCCCCCTCCCACCTTTCTATCTGTCTGCCTCGCTGCTCATGTTACACAAGCCTTGAAGGGCTTGTAGATTGGGATGAGCTCCAATGTCCCATCTGAAATGTGCTGTTGAGGTTCCCCCTCACGCTTTTCGGGGCGGGGCCAAGCTGCAAAACCCTGTGCTGACCATCATTGTTGATACCTCGACAGGTATACTAGATGAATGTGGTCCCATCTACGTGTGTACAAGCGTGTGTGTGCGCGTGTGTGTGTGTGTGTTTGTGTGTGTGTGTGTGTGTGTGTGTGTGTGTGTGTGTGTGTGTGTGTGTGTGTGTGTGTGTGTGTGTGCGCGAGCGCGCGCACGTGTGTGTGTGTGTGTGTGAGACCTCATGCCTGCCACTCCAAGCAGGGAATTCCTTTCTGGCTTTGACAGGAGAGGAATGTTACCTGGGACCCGAATTTACTGTAAATCTTCCAGCAGTTATTACAAATCAAAGGCCTTCTTCCAACCATTGATGACCTCTTAAATATATCGTATACTGTACACGCCTACCTTGAGATGCAAGTGTTAATCAAATCATCTTCCCCTATTGAAATTCATAGAAATAACCCCTAATCCGTTCCGGCCCCCACCCAAAAAACAAGCAGTTCATTGGTCTCTCAAATAGCTGCTTGTGTTTCAAAGCAAAAACAACAACATCAACAACAACAACAAAAACTGTTGAATGATTTCTCGTACCATTAAAACTCTTTTTCAAGGTGGAGATTATTCTTATTGTGTGTGTGTGCGTGTGTGTGTGTGTGTGTGTGTGTGTGCTGATGTTGTCTGTTTCAACTGCCTGGTACTATTGCACATATATAATGACGACAATAGCCCACACTGACATCCACCCATAAGTCAGCCATTAATGTTTCTTGAGAAGCTATGGTACTTTCTATAAAGGTATACCTACTACCTCCAAATCTTTCTTCTAAATGAGCAAGCGAAAGCTATGCAGTCTTGCTGTAACTTCACACTAAAGTCTCACATTGTCCATGAGTGAGTTTACCAGATGGTGACATCCAGAGTTCCTCTCTCTGGACCAAGTGAAGAGATTGTGTTTTGTCATTAGAGCCACACAGAAGCAAATGGATGTTACTTTTTTGCATCACTTGATCATATTTTAGACTTCCATATTTGTGGGAGCATTTTGTCGAAGTCCTATGTCAAGTTAGTTGGATGAGTTTGGTGCAGAAGAACTTACAAGCCCTGACTTTTAACCCTTCGAAATAACCCGGTGGCTGTGGCTCACTTGGATGATGGTCGAGTGACCGAAGGTCTGCTTCTTTGTGGGACATGAAACAAAAACATATAGCAGAGTGTGAATTCCTTGATTGAGTGGTGTATAATAATAAAAAGAAAGAAAAAAAGATTCATGTAAACATAAAATGAATAAGTTAGCCGAAACTCACAATCTGCTTTTAAATGGTCTTTTCTCTTTGCGCTTATTTTGCAAGCTGTCACGAGCCCACTAAGTTGGCAAGCTGCAGGCCTAAGACCTTCTCAAAACTTATTTTGTATATTACAAGTCAAACAGTTATTCATCGATTGGGTTGTTTGCATGATCGCTGTCAGTTCATTATTCAGTTCTCAACTGCAGTCAACACAAACACGCACTTGGTGTGTGCATGGAAGGCAGATGGACAGTTTTCCACTGCAGACAAATACAGGTATGTCTGATTATTCATGACCAGCTCAGGTTTCCTTTGAAGTTGAATTAGAGTTTTCCCTGTGCTTGCATGTGAGGCGGTGGGAGGGTCGTGGAAAGAGAGAAAATCTTCCAATCTGTCTCCAGACACCACTGATCTTTGAGTTTTCCTATCTTTTAAAAGATCACTTTCAAGGTGAATTTACCATGCCCACAACAGTGGAAATCGCAAAGTAGTGGCTAAAATGTGTATTTTATTATTTGTGTAGCTATGTTTTTTTAAAAGCTCCATAGACAATATATACACGTGATGTACAGGACTCCTCATGTTTCACACGATAGTATCTGTGACGCCGGACCTGCGTGTGTCTTTAAAGGTGACATTCAGCAAATGTGTAGGTAGAATTGCCTGGGTATTAAGTGGCTAAACGTGAGCTACTCCAGTGAGTTGAGGCCATCAGCAGGTCGTGGAAGAATGTGCTTGTGTTTACTGTATTTTGTTAGTGTTTGCTGAATCCAGTGAATTAAAGTGCACAAGCAGCTGTGTTTCTATTCGCCATGTCCTAAGCACTTGGCTATATTATATTTGCGAACATTATTTACTTGACCGTAGACATGCAGTTGCGTAACTTAAGACAGTTTTAATTTGCAAATGGCACTTTAGCTGCTTTGACGCCAAACTGTGGACACTCCCGATATCTTATGCACTTTTTTTTGTTATTGACTCGCACTTAGTATATGAGTCTGCAATGTGTGACGCACAACGGTTAAATCGCAGTACATTTTTGCGCGGGATGACTGAAGTTGTTTGCTAGGGTGATTCAAATTTTGGTGATCCTGAACTGGATGAGGGACGGAAAAAATTCATTCTGGGTCCATTTTTAGTACGGTAAGTTTTTTTTTTTTTTTTTTTTTTTTTTAAGATTTGAAAGTCATGGCCACACTGAAGAATTTCGTCAAGTGGTTACACAAAACAACATCATCTGAATCAGATACATTTGATTTAAGTAGATGTATAGTTTATATATAAAAAAATCATCTGGCTTTGGATGATTTTATTTTGCGTAGCTCAACTTGAAGACATAAAATTCAGTAAATTCAGCCATCATTTTTTTCCAGTGCACAGTGATCACTCATGCACACAAACCTGCACAGTCAGATTACGCACAGCAAAAATAAAAGATGAGGATGGAACGGTGTGAGCAGTCAGACAGTACAGGACACCTGGGCAGGAGACAAACTGCGATAACACTCCTGGACTCTCAGTTGAACTGTGGCTATTTCACCTCAGGCCCAGAGACAACCTCAAGCAAACTCTGAAAGCTACACTTACACATTCCAACAAATAAATTAGCAACAAAAAAGTAGCTGTATTATCTCTGGAATATAAACTCCAATTAAAAAAAACAAAAACTTTACTGCTTCATTGTAAAAAGTCAGATGTTTTTACATCTGATTTAAAATACTGAAAACTCAAGCTCATAAAAATGTATTTTGGTCAACTTGGTTGACGTAGTAATTATGCTTTAACAGTGTCTGGAATGTAAAACACTTACGGCCATACTGGTAGTCAAGCCGATTTAGAACAGTGAACTTAACTGCAAATTTTGCATGCATGAAGCAGTCCAGCAAATGGCAAATGCGTTCCATAAACAATCGTCACATGAGGGCCTTTTGATCAAACAGTGCCACCAGCCAGTTTGACATCTGGGACAGTGCCAGTTGGCAGCGGAAATTCCCAGCATAAACTGTTGTCTGATTACTTTTCCTCACTTGATCACTTAACGACTTTGAATTATCCTCTTATTCTCCACTCTTCAAAAGCCTTTGACATCAAACGACAGTATAGAAAACCGCAATGTCATTTTCATTTTGAATTGTCTTCTAGGTGCTCTCATTCTGAGAACATTCGACTTTCCAGCTCAGCCCAGTTTGACAAACTTCAGGATGTGTTCAAATAAACGACCCCAACTTGCTAAAGTGTCAGCGTGAAGTCTCAAGAGTGTTGATAACTTCAACCGCTGCGTTATTATTTTTTGCGTCGCTTTGCTTTTAACCAGACACTGTGCCCTCAATGTTTCCTTAACAGCAGCGCTGGCTACCAAAACAACATCTCGTGTGTTAATTGCCTCAAGCTTTCTGAAGAAACGATTCCGTCTGAGGCACGTTCATGCATTCCAACGAGCATTTTTTGTAAGACAACAAAAACCTTTACAAACAATTCATTAGTGTACAAATGTATGTATTTGTTGCTTTTTACACAAAGTACCACCTTGAAAAAATACTTGGCTCTCCGTGTACTACCATAAATAATACCAACCAACATTAAAAGTCACGGTCAATTGTTGGGGTATTATTTCTACACTGCTGGTCGCTTCAAATTGAGTGATGACTCTGTGCATCCAAATTGTTCATTTTGTTCCAGTTTCTTGTTTGTTGGTATTCCAGAGTGGTTCAAATTACTGCAGACAAGTTTCAAACTTACTCGGCCAATAAAGATGATCCTGATTGTCATTTTGTTTCTGAAAAAACTGTAGCGTAAAGGTCCAAATGTTCATCAAAAATCAGGCAGTGGATTCAAACCTCAAAAGTAAATTCCATGTTTTTGTGTGCCACTTTAGTACCCTTTCAACACATAGGCCATTATAAAAAACTTGACTAATGGTTCAATTAGAATGAATTGCATGTAAAAGTTCATTTTCCATAAAACACGATGTCATATATGCCATTGGAGCAACAGCTGGTCCCCATTCAAGCAGGTTATCCAGAGCTGAGTATGCTGTTATGTTGATCCGTTAAAAAAGAGTCTCGCTTGTCCTTGGCTGTGAATGTGAGTTCGAAAGCGTGTTTGTCTCTCTGAGCCCTGCGGTTGGCTGGCATGGGGTCCCGCTCACACGTTAGCCAAGTGGGGATGGCTGCTAAGGAAAGTGGATGGAAGACTTATATTGTCTACTATTGCTGGTTTGTTTGTTATTTGACTGTCCTGAAAAATGTGCATCGATATCCATTAAACTAAAAAATAAACTAAAATGTCAGTGGGCTCGGAACATCTGGTGTAAAGGGACCCAGCTGAGGCATTGGGTGTGGGCTCAGCAGACAGGTCAAAGGTCATAGTCCGACCTCAGGGTTACGATAGCTGTCGGTGGAGGAAAAGTGAGATCTGGATTGCTCAGGATTGGGAAGCATGTGGCAAAGGATCGCCAATGAGACATGTGACATCATCCGACATTTACTGTACGTGCTCGCCCTTGTCATTGCCTCCTTTGTAAACATTCCTTCCATAATATTGAACAATTAAACCAATGACAATCTTATATCGTGTGTATTTTACAAAATCAAAACAAACAAAGCACTTTCTTGACATTCGTATGTCTGTCTGCCCTTTCTTTTGCCATTTGTTTAGCCATCCCCAAGTTCTACAGTGTTGTACGTGTGATCGTGACCAGTCGAGCGTGACTTTAAAAGGCAGGGCCTGGCCTCTTTAATGACGAGGGAATCAGGGTGCATCATTGACGGGTTCTGTGCAAGTATGTGCTTGGTTTTACTTTTGTTCAGTCAGGCCATTGAAAGTGTCCTGACGACGGAGTCTATCGGTGACAATGAGTATTGCAAATGGTTCAAATTCATGGTGTATCTTTTTCCTTTTTCTGTATGGGTGCAAATGCACCATGGAATACAGCCTATTGTATTGTTTTTTTTTGTTTGTTTGTTTGTTTTGTTTTGTGACCACCCAAGGTTCACTATTTTTTAATACGACGTCCCACAATGAATGTTCATTACGGGATATATTGAAAGCCCAATAAAGGGGACCTATTCTAACTACACATACAAACAGCACTCTAAAATTGAATCCAAACACATCCATGGCGATGCAGATGTCATGTTGGAACCAAGAAAGCATGCAAACAAGAAAAACAGAACAATCTGGGGATCGTGCAGCAACAAAAACCATCTGGCTAGAACTGGACATACACAATGAACTGATAAACCCCAAAGCCAAAGCAGGAGAGCTAAATACACTCAAATTAACTGGAATAATGATGCACAGATGAAAAGAACCTCAAGGGCGGGAAGGAGCTGATTGGTTTAGGCACGGGGAGCAACGAAACGAGACACAAGTAAAACCGAATGCACAAACTAGCGGCATGGACCGAACAAACATTCAAAGTCCAAATTGTAAACGTAATAATTTCACAAACAGAAAAGTCCAACGCTACCTTGGTAATATTACTGTACAAGCAGCACATGTAAACACAACAGAACAGAACTATATCCCATTTCCACCTGTCTTTCATTCTGCACTGTTTGGAACCTGCATTAATATAATCATACAAAACCAGTAGTCTTAGTGCATGTCTTTGCGTTCGACGCAACTGACAGTTTTGACAGGTGCTTGATCAAAAGAGACATATTCTCCTGTTTGTGCACGTTTCCATTTCCATGCGTGTCCTCTGCAACGAACTGTGCAGACGGGCCTGCTGAGTGCGCATGCATGAAGGCAGCGTGGATGTACAGTGCCGATGTGGAAATGAGCAGGCTGTTTTTTTTTTTTTTTGCAGCTCAAATAATACTGTTGTGGTATGAACGCGTTGGTTTAGTGCCGCAGTTCTGTTCTCAATTATTTCTCTGAAGTTGTATTGACACAGCCTCACTTTCATTCCAAATCACCTATTACTTGTTGGAACATGACACAAACTTGCTGCTACTGAGTGTTTTTTTTTTTCCATGTGTGTTCTCCTTTACACCTGGAATGACCTAATATTAAAGGTAAATGCGCTTTTTTTGTCATGTGTACAACACACCTAGTTGTTGGTAACATTTTCCCTTCCTACGAAATTGTATTTGTCAGATCATTTACATACTACGTGATTCATTGTAGTCAGAAGAACCTGATTCCGAAGGATTTTTGTCTGTTCGAGTCTGACAAATGTGGACGTAAGCATATGTATGTTTGTGTTGGATACGCATCAAACACATACACACTCCTTCGCCCCAAGTCTACAAGCGAAGCCGCTTATTATGCACTTATTCGGATTATGTCAACATGGAAGGCACACTACATGAGACAATGACTCATAAATGGACTCCTACACAACTGCAAATTAGTAAAGAGTCCTCTTTTACGGAAGGAATGAAGGAAGGAAGTGTTTCTCTGCCTCTCCTTGCTTTCATGAGTTTTGGAGAGGAAGCCATAGTTGTCGGATGTATCCATGGTGACGCCCGCACTCGCATCAGTAAATATTAAACCATCTGCGCCTTAGCTGCAGGTCATACTGGGGAGCTTTATGTCTTTTAGCTGTAGATCCGCTCACACGGCCAACATGGCTTGCTGCTAACAGATGGAGTGCGGGCCTGGGAGGTCCCACGCAGACAGGTGGTTGGCATCAACTCCAAGGGGGAGCGAGACGCGGGGACGGACGGTTGGGGGTGTGGGAGATTACGAGGCAGCGGCGTGGACGCAGGCGGGAAGAGATGACAGAACGATGTGGAGACCACACAGAATTGAAAATGGCCTGGTTAGCTCTTCAGGAGGCAGAGTGAGACTGGAGTCCGAGAAAAAGACAGCGGGAGCGAGGAAAACGCAGTTGACAAGTGGAGAGTCATGACAAGGTGGTCTGCTGCATTAGATCAGTTTTCGTGTGTGTGTGTGTGTGTGTGTGTGCGTGTGCGTGTGCGTGTGCGCGTGCGCGTGCACGTGTGTGTGTGTGTCCTTTAAAGTCAAGTAATGGTGGTCACTATAGAACAATTTGGAGTTCAAGGAAGCCAAAAGAAATGAATGTGTTTTGACTCTCTTAAACTTGCTCAGTGTAATTTACAATAAAGTTATTGTTGTAAATACAAACTGACAGTGATGGACCAATACCAACATTTCAGAACATGTATTTACATTTGAGCTCTCCTACAGTACATATTGCATTTGTGATGAAAATATGTTTTATTTTAATCTCATGTGGTTCAAAATCACAAACTTTTCAAACATTCCCGATCCCGATTCTGACACCCCTCCCAACACACCCACCCACACAAACCCCATAAATAATGTAAAATATTGTAAATAAATTTGAAAAGAAAAAAATATGACCATATATTGTATGCTTGAGAAACCTTGTATTATTACCGATGGCATCACAGGACGTCTCTGGAGTGAACGAGATTGTGTGCCGTCATGTCTTATTTTGCGGATCCAATCAATGATGTTACCGATCGATTGACAAATTCCGAAATAACGAATGCTGTAATAACGAATGCTGTAATGATCAGTACACAACATGGTAACACACAAAACATCAAACGTGACTCATCACACTGCAGTTGTGGAAATTCGGCAGTTGCCGATCAGCAGTTGGGCCCGAGGACTTCATTTCAGTGTGTCGAGCAAAATTTTCAATGCCCTAAAACTGTTGTCATCATACTACTAACAAAACTCATCATTGTTAGAAACAATATTGAACAGTGACAGATAGATTTGTGTACATAACTTCAAACAGCAACATGACTTATGTCACCAAGGCAACTACAGACACATTTTTTTCCTAATCCATGCCAGTGTCAAGATATATTTCACATCCATGGAGAGGGTAACACAAGGAAATTTAATAACTATCCTTCAATTTAATTTATACTTTTTTTCAGGGAACCAATTGAAGAGAAAAAAAAAACCACACTAACCGAGAAACACACACACACACACACACACACACACCACACACACACACACACACACACTCACACACACACACACACTCA
>NW_017805983.1:4400172-4413944 GCF_001891065.2 Hippocampus comes
CACCACACACACACACACCCACACACACACACACCCTCACACACACACACACACACACACACACACACGCACGCACAAAAACTTGTGACAGGCAAAGCAAAGGTTTCTGTTTTTCCCCCCACTATATAAATAGTCCCCTATTTATCATTGTATTCTACTACATGTCTCATGGAGCATTAAATGGATGGTATATAAAGAGCATTGCTGAGCACTAAACCTGATTTGTTACTGTACAAGATTTTAAAGCGCGTGTACACTTATAGTCTTAAAAACGTAAACATTTGGTGTTGTATCTCCTCAGTGGCTCCAGACAGTGGCAATTCATGTTAACTGCTCAGTGCATTCAACCCCTCTGTAAAGTAGGGAATATTCAAAGCATGCATGCATACCCTAATGTCTGACGCATAGCACACCTAATTGTGAACACAGCGTAAGTCACGCATCATGGAAAAATGAGTGCAATGGGACCTAAAGGTAGAAGGTAGTATGGGATTAGTAGTCTTCACTGGCGCTTATTTGATTTTGTGTTCCGATCAAAAATGTTATGTAAAGCTTAATTTGAATAAATGAGGCCCTGTGCTTTAAAGGTTGCATATGTTGCTTTTCTAAAGCAACCTCCTGAATTTCCCCGAGGCGAGCCTCTTCCACCTGGTTACTGTATATAGCGGAGGGTTATGCTCAAGACAAGTCACAGTCAGTCAAAAATAAATCATCCAAATGAATGACAGCAAATACGCGGAACATTCATATACAGAAAAAAAAATGATGCTAAGCCAAGTTGGGCTTCTCAAACATGAATACACAGTGCAGCGGTGCCTTGTGATACAAGTTTTAATTTGTTCCGTAACCACGCTTGAAACCCAAAACGCGCACACCCGTCATCAGTTTTCCCCGCGAAATAAAGGGAAAGGCCCTTAATCCATTACAGCCTCCCCCCCAAAAATGGTCATGCATTTTTATAATAAGACTGATTAACACTGTCAAAACATTAAGTAGTCACATAATTAAACAGAATGTGAAGAATCAAACCATTTTTGCCACAATTTTGGCTTCACTTCAATGGACATGGTGCTTTTCCTTCTGGTGTATGCACATTGGCCAGCTGGGGGGAGTATAGTACAAGCATGGGGGAAAATAAAGGACACAGTTTCATACTTGCGCAGTAAGCTAAAGTAATATTAGTCATTCTTTGCAGAGGATAAATAGTACATGCCCGTGAGTATTGTTACTGTGTCTACAAGTGAGACTTCCCGGATTTGTGTCAAAATATCCATTGAATAAAGGGTAGCATGGTGGTTGACTGGTTATCACGTCCGCCTCACAGTGCAGAAGTCTGGGTTTCAAAACCGTCCCCGGCCTTCCTGCTTGCCGTTTGCATGTTCTCCCCGTGCCTGCGTGGGTTTCCTCCGTCCAGCTCGGGCCTTCCTGTGTGGGGTTTGCTTGTTCTCCCCGTGTTTGCGTGGTTTTTCTCTGGGTACTCCGGGTTCCTCCCACTTTCCAAAAACATGCATGGTAGGTTAATGGAACACTCTCAATTGCCCAGAAGTGTTACTGTGAGTGTCATGATTGTTAGTCTATGTGTGCCCTGCGATTGACTTGCAGCCAGTTCTTGGTGTACGCTGCCTCATACCCGAAGACAGCTGGGATAAGCTCCAGCACGCCCGCGACCTTCGTCAGAATAAGTGGTTCAGTTAATGGATGGATGGATAGAATGGATAAATAAAGGGTTCAAACCGGGGTGCACGTAAGCTGTGTGCCGGTGCGCACGAGCATTGGAAATTGGATATTGCGTTCCAGTTCAAGTCTGACAACACGCTTTTGCATACCACTCATGTGTGTACGAAGTTTCATGCAAGCTAAGCACCAGGGAAGACTACGTTTCCACCTGTGGGCCAAATCTCACAATCTCTCTCCACATTATTCCGCTCACTGTTCAAATTCTGGCAGGCCAATTCAAAGCTTTGAAAATCTGAATCATTCATCCATCCATCCGGGGTCGCGGGGCGTGCTGGTGCCTATCCCAGCCGTCTTTGGGCAGTAGACGGGGGACACCCTGAACCGGTTTCCAGCCAATCGCAGGGCACACAGAGACGGACAACCATCTGCACATACATTCACACCTAGGGACAATTTTAAGTGTTCAATTCGTCTTTCATGCATGTTTTTGGAATGTGGGAGGAACCCGGAGTACCTGGAGAAAACCCACATAGGCACGGGGATAACAAGCAAACCCCACACAGGAAGGCCCGAGCTGGAATCCAACCTGGCACCTCTGCACTGTGTGGTTGACGCGCTAACCAGTCGAGCACCAAAATCTGAATTAGTAAAGAGAAAAAAAAGTTAATTTAAAAAAAAACAAACTGAATCATTTTAGCATTAGTCAGTGATGTTTAGCTAAAATCTGTCATTTCTTTAATGTAAGATGAACCACGCCAGTTTTCTGTTGCTCATACAGAGTGGATGGTTTTCTTTGCAGGATTCCCTTACAGTACATATGCAACATGTGCTGCAACAGCTTTGGTGGAGTGTGCTTTGCTGACAGGTGGAACAAAGATTTTCTTGTTAAACTTGATGAAAGCTCCACGTGTCCCTGAGTGCGAGAACTCCTCCCCACCCAACGTCTTTGTTCTCAAACGTTCCTTTATTCGTTCGGTGGCCCCCCTCTGTTGTTTGTTGCCTCTCCCCATCCCTTGATATTTCCGACTCTCTCCTCTGCCTCCTTCCCGCCCTCGTCTTCATCATTCTCCGGGTCACACAGAGATGTCGACCTTTGCTCAGACATGTTGGATTTTCAGCAGCAAATGGGAGTGATTAGTAGAGCCTTGCCAAAAGATTTAACACTTGTCTTGTGCGGATTGTTCAACGTCAAGGTCATAAGAAGAAAACACATGTCTGGAAAACATGTTAAGGCATTGTGCTCATCCAAGCTACGAGGCCTCCCACATATGCCGGACAAGTGCTGGGAGAGTCATCAGGAAGAGAAATGGGCTTGGCTCTCGCTAGTGAAGATAGAACATCGAAGGCCTCGTCATTAACACGGTCGTGGTGCTTTAAATGTGGTTTTCCATTTGTGCCAGAGTAAGCTCTCATGGCTCGATTCTCACCGTTGTGCCAAAACAGAAGTCAAGTTTATTATGGGGATATAAAATGAGTTGCCTGGAACAACATCTTAAGTCAACATGTCAGGGATCACTTTCTTTAATGTGTCACTGCTCTCAGAGTGCGATAAATTCAAACGGAGACATTTGTGGTGTATGTAAGAAAGATTGCTATTCCACTTGTTTGCAAAAGATAATCAATTCCCACAGTCAGGAAAATCCATATTACATTATGGTACGGTCATTCATTCATCCATCAATCTAAAAAAAAACTGTGTTTTGAGGCTCGGTTCCCTTGGCCTAGCCTAGGGGAAGATATAAAACCTGTCCAGAGCATTAAAATAGTTACAGCAGTTGGAAGTAAATATGAGTTGTGTATAGACAGCTGTCAAATAATACACTACTGCAATTTTATTCAGATGTGCTGTACCACCTGAGAAAATACTTAGCTCTCTTTGTGACCAATATTAAAATACAGTAACCTAGCAGCCCTTTGTGTTCGTCAAAACAACAACAACAAAAAGAAAAAAAACAATGTCAAAATTTGAAAATTACCACTGCATTTCAATGCCTTCAGTGGCTATTTCACCAAATCCACCTCTTAATAACACCATCATGTCGCTAAAGAATGTACTCTTTGCCTATATTGTAACTGTGTGGCATTAAAGAGGAGACATTTTGCAGATTCAAAGATTCATATCATTATTATGAAAGCATGAAACGCATTTACTGAGACTTTTATCCTTGGGTCAGCGCCATGGGGTGGCCAAGGCCATCTCAGGGGTTTAGTAAAAATAAAAATGAAAAAATTATATTTAAAATTAAAACAAAATTGGAAACACACTATCAATTATCTTCATCCAATTTTACATTGGATGAAAAAAACCTAAAACATTGGCAACACCAGCTACAAATATACAGTCAAATGTTTTGACTGTATATAACATTTTTCCATCGATAGAATATAAATAATAATAATAATAAAATATATGAATCTGTGATTTATGTTGTTTCTTTTTTGGACCGGGTTGCACATGGGTTGCACATGGGAAAACCCTGGCAGATGCCACAAAGAGCAGGCATTCTTCACTGTTGCATCGAGTGCCATTTACGAACATTTCACAAATCTCACATCAACACCTTTTCTTAACAGCGGACAACTTGGAAAAAAAAAATGTTCCAGTCACTCTGTGTTGATGAACAGTTCACTTTTGCTGCTTCGTATTTTCTCTAAATTGTACTTACTGCGTTCAAATCAGTCTCTCCATTCTAAACCAGATCGATAGATTAATGGGTGAAGCAGTAGCCATTAATATTTTTCGATCTAAAGTAAGTAAGTAACGGAATTGAGATACACGAACCACACAAGTGGCGGCCCGGTAGTCCAGTGGTTAGCACGTCGACTTCACAGTGCAGAGGTACCGGGTTCAATTCCAGCTCCAGCCTCCCCGTGTGGAGTTTGCATGTTCTCCTCCTGCATAGGTTTTCGCCGGGTACTCCGGTTTCCTCCCACGTTCCAAAAACATGCATGGCAGGCTGATTGAGCACTCTAAATTGTCCCTAGGTGTGAGTGTGGGCGTGGATGGTTGTTCGTCTCTGTGTGCCCTGCGATTGGCTGCCAACCGATTCAGGGTGTCACCCGCCAATACCCGAAGACAGCTGGGATACGCTCCAGCACACCCCACGACCCTAGTGAGGATAAAGCGGTTCGGAAAATGAATGACTGAATGAATGAAACCACACAAGTATATGCAACATCTCGGTGAATAAATGGATTTGACTTGATCGAGAGAATATGATACCTTGCTGAGCTATTGTTAAAGAGTCTGTAAATTTGGCTGACTGACAGCAAAGTTGATTGAAAGGTCATTTTCTGAGGGAAACACCAGTATGTTGTAGTCTCAAGACACGTTTCATCTATCCATCCATCCAGCCAGCCAGTCAGCCATTTTCTCTAGGGCACTTTCACACCAAAGGACTATTTACAATTTTCAATTCATCAGTGTTGATTTTGGACTGTAGGCGGAAGCCGGAGTACCCGGAGAAAAGAACCACAAGCTGGGATTTGAAAGCCCAACCTTAGAACTGTGAGGTAGATAGGCTAATCACTATTCTCCATGCCGCCGGCATATTTCATTTAGTGAGATTCGAAAAATAATACCATAGTACAATAGTAATACACACAATTGATCCCTGTGCTCATTTTTTTTTATTAAAGCACCAGTTGGCAGGAACACCAAAGTTTGCTATGATAAGTGATTTTATAAAAATGTTAACAACAGCTTTGTTGTATCAGGAGGCGGACGAATTTTGATTTGTAAATTTAACACTATAATCTCTTATTTTATTATATCTGATGGACTTGTGTGTCTGATTTATTCTTGTAAAATGCCAGTCAGAAGATTCTGTGGGTAGGAATAGATCCAAGAATATGAAAGTTAAATTGTTTTGTACAATAAGAATACGTGTGTGTGTGTGTGTGTGTGTATGTGTGTGTGTGTGTGTGTGTGTGTGTGTGTGTGTGTGTGTGTGTGTGTGTGTGTGTGTGTGTGTTTATGAGCAGCAGACCTACCATGGATGTATTTTATTAGACAACGTATAATCATGAGTACATTGCAAACAGGAGAAAACATGAAAACCACAAATACCATGGCACTCGTGACATTGTTGCCTTCTGTCAAACCCAAAATGATTTAAAAAATCCATTTATATTTTCAACATATATATCTGGAGGGACTAATGAAAACTGGTTTTGAATTCTGCCATGTCATGGTTGATCTGTTTCGGACCAGCAGGTGGCTCTGTAGGGCTCTTCCTACAGCGGCACACCTGTTGGTCATCATGTCATTAGTAGGTTCTCTATTAAAAGGACTCCCGGCCCAACCACTCAGGGTTGTTTGTGTTGCTATCACTTCTTCTGTCGGTTAGTGTTTGTGCGTTCACACTGCTCCTCTCTCCTGCCTGCTTTTTGGGGTCCTCCACCACAGCGTTCGTGACAGGCCATAATGGAGTAACAATCGCCTTTTGCGATCTTAGAAGTGAAGCTCGAGTCTCGCCCACTAGC
Source organism: Hippocampus comes (assembly GCF_001891065.2). Taxonomy (NCBI): domain Eukaryota; kingdom Metazoa; phylum Chordata; class Actinopteri; order Syngnathiformes; family Syngnathidae; genus Hippocampus; species Hippocampus comes. The sequence continues at coordinate 4,406,335 of NW_017805983.1, forward strand.
TGGAGGAAAAGCCATTCAAGATAGCTAGGTGTAAAAACAGTATGAAACACAGTAAAAGCAAAATGTATTCAATCAGATGCTTTTTCATATAATGTAATCAAAACAAAGTTTTTATTTCTTAAATTCACATTTTGTATTGCAAAAAATTGTATTTCCTTGTCTAGAAACATTTTTAGCGGGGCAATTTCAAACACAAATATACATTTTAAGTTACACTTAAAAGTGTTGAATGATCCTTGAGCAAAGATAACTTGATTTAGAAAAACTATCTATTGTAATGTACTTTTGAGAGCATTGTGCAGTTTTCAAAAGTCAAACTCAAGACTACATTGTGAAAATTTTTGAATAACACTAGTGATATTATAGATATTCAATATGCAGTATTAACTAATTCTGCATTTACACAACAGATGCTACATGACATCAGTTAGTGTGATTGAAAGTGTATGACGACATTGTATTCATGTCATATTAGTTTCAAAGTTCAAAGGGATGACTTGTCAAAACAGTGCAGATTTTCTTTCTACGAAGGGGAGATTAAAATGCCGTTCATCAATTCAGTTCACACTAATGAGTTGAATTCATTCTGTTTTCAATGTACAGAATATCATTAGCATTTAGCCCATTATTTGTTAGCTTTGGAATACTGGTGCAATACACTTGACCAAAAGACACATTTACTATCACAGATTTGACAGCAGTTATGTTGACCTGGCAGTCATCCCTCTCAATAATAATTTCCAGTGGAGGACAGAAGGAGGAAGTGCTCTGGCCTCATTTGATGAAAGACATACAGTGAAAACGCTTAGCTTCCTCTCCATTAGGTCGCTCTATCACCACAGCTGTCGACCTCGCTTTCACACCTTCTGATTATCCGGGCCTGCTGTCGTCACCTGCCGACGTGAGCTGTGTTTGTCAGAGGAAGCCGTTGACACGCTTCTTTTAGCCAGTGCTTTTGTAAGTCATGATGACCATAGCATCATACGCAAAGAGATGCACAAGCATCGCTCAGGCAGACAATGGGTTTCATTCCGCCCTTGAGCAGATGATTTGCGGGCGCAGTATTGTTGAACCAACAGATGAACTGAAATTGTGTCATCAGGTAACTCTACGTGTCAAATTGAGGCCGTCTTCCCCTGCTTTGGGGCGAAGTAATTTGCTTCCTCTCGTGTTCTCTAATGATTGTTTTTTCCAGGTCATAAGCGAGCAGCAGCATGACTTAGATCTGGTACCCAACCGCCGGTCCGCGGACCGGTACCGGTCAGCCGATCATATGGTACCGGGCCGCACAGAAAGAATAAATAACTTACATTAATTCCATTTTATTTATTTCGGAACACGAAATATGTTTTATTTTGAAAAAATTAGCTGATATTCTGTTACATCCGTCTGCGCAAAATGAGTAAAAAAAACTGCTGGAGATCGCAAATGACGGCGGCCTTAAAAGTACATTCGAGACAACAACTCTGCCGGTGTTCTGGATTAAAGTTATAGCAGAATACCCTGAGATCGCCACAACAGCACTGTTGCTATTTCCGACATCCTACCTGTGTGAAGGGGGCTTTCTGCAGTGACGGCGACCAAAACAAAATTACGAAGTAGACTAGACATAAACCACACACTTCAGGTGTCATTGTCTCTTATTACCCCGAGATGGGACCGCCTAGTTGCAGAAAATCAAGCTCAGCGCTCTCACTGATTCAGCATTGTGGTGAGTCGTAATTTTCATGCACTTTGAATTTGCGTTGTATCTTATTTTGAAGTCACGTTTAAACATTACCATAGCGACCAGAGTGTTGCGGCCAGATTGGACGTTCCTCGTGTCAAGATTCGGGTTTATTATTATCTTTCGAAAACACCACAATTTTCATGCAGCTCATACCATATTATTTTGTGATATTTATCCGCCACACCTTAAAGGCCGGTCCCTGAAAATATTGTCTGTCATTAAACTGGACCGTGGGGCAAAAAAGGTTGGGGACCCCTGACTTAGATCATCTTCCGTTATACGATCATCTTGATGCACGAACCTGTCCATTGTTACTCGAATTTGAAAGTGATACGTGACTCACAGGGAATGGTCTTGATTTACAGTGAGGGAGTGGGGACACATAGTCATAAACATTCCCTATGGGTCCAATTTAAGGACCTTACAAGGTATGACTCATAAAAGCCATATTGGTTAAGTGTTTTGTTTATGCTGGACTGTATTATCCGGTAATGTAATGTGAAGCATCGTGTGCTTGAGATGTTTTCGCATATGAACCTGGGGACCCTTTGTCATAACTGGAATTGCACGTGAGCGAAAAAAAACCTTTTTGTGTTTTTCTTGAGACCGCTGCCCATGGAGATGCTCACACAACACTCGATCTCAGCATTATCAGTTCCATATGAATATATGGCCATATCCAATGTTGGAAAAAAACTCCCTTGAGCAGGTTGTGGGCTTTTTTTTTTTTTGTGTGTGTGTTTGTTTGGGAGGTTTTTTTTCTGTTGCAGATTCATTGACTAGTCTCAAATTGTGGATGAAAATTTTACCTTTTACAGTGCAATAAGAAAACTCTTTCTGGAGTGAAATTGGGTTTCCGCGAACAGTAAGCAATCGGGAGCACAGTCAAACTCCAGTTAAAGAAATATTCTAAAACCTCAGGAAGGAGCATATCCCGAATTTGTGTTTGGATGTGTGCTAACAGATACAGTTTATTTGTTTTGCTCAACTCAACTTTGTTTTCCCTATATTGCTCGTTTACAACCTGTGCAGTTGGACTGTAAAGCACTTTACAGAACACATGAGATAGATTATTAACAATAATACAAACATAGCAAATTATGTCACATTAACAAGTCATGTGTGGCAGGGTCACAGAGACAGTCCAAGGATGGAGTGAGGAACTAATCCAGTAAATCAGATGTGCTCTGCAAACCGCAGTGACCCTTCTGCTCTCACAGCAGCATTTGTGCTGGCTCCACACAAGCCACATATTTTTAACATTAGGAGTCTCCTGGCTCACGCTGGATTTTTTACAGAGGGAGCAACGCGTCAGCCTGGATCAATCAAACCAATGCCTGCTTGGACCTGCTCCATCTGTGTGTGTGTGTGTCTGTTTGTGTGTGTGTGTGTGTTTGTGTGTGTGTGTGTGTGTGTGTGTGTGTGTGTGTGTGTGTGTGTGTGTGTGTGTGTGTGTGTGTGTGTGTAGTTTGTGTGTGTGTGTGTGTGTGTGTGTGTGTGTGTGTGTGTGTGTGTGTGTGTGTGTGTGTGTGTATGTGCAGGCTTGTTGGAGCCAAAACAGTGGTTCTTCAAACAATACCTGCCTTAATAAGATTATTTAATGTTTGAAAATTGCCGGGAGGGGAGATTCAGGGCTGAAATCGGGCCGATTATCCTACCATGTGAACCAGGCTTTACTAATGTAATTCTAAAGTATGACTATAGTCACTCAATAGTAAAAATTTTCATCTGAATTTGTCCCAAAATTGGGACACTGCACCGCACTGGCTGCTCACACTCACACTGCATGTCTGCTTAGCGATATGCTGACAAAAGATGTGTCTTAAACTATGCTAAGCTAAGTTTAGCGCTCTTGCATTTTATCACAAATCAGTTGTCATTTCCAACTTTTACATCTGAACATCTTACCATGGAGTACCTACCAACCAGCAATAATACAGTAACTACGTTGTAACTCCCAATGGTAGCTCAAAAGTATGTTACCATGCAGCTGAGTGATGAGAGGGGTCGGGGACCGTTGTTCAAATCCCACACACAAATGATAACATCCTTTGACAGGGGCGGCCAACTGAAACACTCTGAATGGCCCATTGATATAATATAATATAACTGAAAACAGTTTTTATCCTCTGCGAAGAACCACTAGTATAGTATATGATATTAGTGCTACCCTGATGACCTGAGAAAGGTCCAGACGTCTTAATGCACAGCAATTCTTATACTGCCTCCTGGCGGCCAAGACGTGCACACCAGAAAGAAAAGTACAATTTTATAAACTGTACAATATTACGGAGTGTTATTTTTCCTCTTTGAAATTCACATTGCAACATTTGTTGTTGTTTTTTTGGAGGGGCGGGTGGAGGGTTGAGCAGCTTCGGGACATTTCTATTTATGGTTGTTTTTGTGTGTGACAGAATGAATGTATGAATGTGGCCTATATGTGTTCATCTGCTCGTTCTCATACTGTAATTTGAGTGATGTAATGTGATGAATGCGAGTGTATTTGTGACTTTTACTGAGGCGACAGCGGAGAGATATTAAGGATTCTAATCTGTGGCGAATCTAAACCATGAGAGGTAAACATTGTGAGTGTATGGATGCAGAAAGGGACATTGTAAGATCAGGCTCTGTGGGGCAAGGGGAATGAAAAGTCATGTTCTAATACTGAGAAAAGAGTTCAACCTTATTTACGCATTGATGTCACTGTCCAACTATAAAAACATTTTTTTATGCCGATGGCATACCCAGCTATTACAAGTCAGTACTGTACTTCGCCTGCAATTTTTTTTTTTGTCCACACATATGTTGCAAGTCTGTGCATTTCTTTATAAATGTATTTTCTTGAGTAGAAAAAATGTCTAATTTTCACTCATCTGCCATGTTCTGTTTGCTGGGTGATTTCAGACACATCATTGTGTCCAGACATTTTGTTCAATTTCAAATGTTTTAATGTATAGATTTCAAGAATGAATCCTAAATGTGTGTCCTGCATTTCTTCTATACAGTGCGTGCGTGTTGCCGAGCTGTGGTTCAGGGGGGTCCAGATGGCAGGCATAAGGGGCCCGGCCTGCACTGGAGTCTGGCTCTAGAGTCCACCGAGGGCTCCCACTTTAACTGGACACATTCCACAGGTGCGTCTTTTGGAGGGAAAATGAATGTTGCTTGCTGTGATGGACTGACAAGAAAATCGTGATGCATTTCTTTGTCTGAGCCAAGTTATATGCTACATACTATATTAGACAACACGGAAGATCGAATTCACTAAAGGATTGTGTGGCACTAAGCGATAAAAACAGAGCGTACAGAGTGCATCTATTCACAAAGCATGTACAGATGCGTCACAAACTGAGATACCAGTTGTGCCAGTGGTATTTGCGCATATTTAAATGAGGTAATATGCACATATTTGGCTGAAAAATTGCACAGCTCGATGTCAATGAGCCTCATTGATAAACTTCTCATTCACCAAGACCAGCACAAAAAACATCTTTAGAATGCTGGTGGAAACTTTGCGCTCCTCGGTGAATATCACAAAATATCAAAACACTCGCCACCATGGATTTAATTTTATGGGCATTTGCCGCTAACTATTCCTCTCGATAGAAGCTCACTCCATCTTAATATTAAAAAGGCTTTTATATATATATATATATATATATATATACATATATATATATAGATCCCTTTCTTCATGTTCCCAGAAACTCAAATATACACATTTGTGTTCTCTGATTGGATACTTGTGGATTTATCCTTCAAGTTTCCATGGTGATGGTCTTGTGGTTGTACTGTAGGCAATGTCCTGCCGAAGACCCCATGGTAATTTATTCACTTTATATAACAAGTCATTTTCTGGCCTTTTAGAGCATTTAATTAAATTCTGTTCATTCTTAGCACAATTTAATCATGTATAATTGGCAAATGGCTTCCATTTAATTTGCAGAATGCATTTCAATGAGTTGTGATTTTATTCATAAAGGGAACAACTGGTTCTTTCCTTAAGAAAACAAAATGTTGGATTTGTACAGCGTCACATCACAGAATGAAAAAATGACAGTTATTCCTCTTCATAGTGGTGAGCCAAATCAAAGCCACTCGCATAGAATGAGGAGGACTCATCCTCTATTTTGTCAGTGTTTTGTACAAGCAGGAATCCAGATTAGATGTTTTCTCGACTGTGTTCCCAGTAACGTTCGTGTGTGCAAATCAGAACATGAAGATGAAGCATAATAGAAAAGAATGTTCATGTAGGGGAGGGGACCCATGAACAAAAGCAAAGCTTCACATTGCAGGGAAAACATGTTGGAGGTGGGGTCATGGCTGTTACACTGCTGATTACTGATGCTGGCACTGAAGGTAGAAGTGATACTAAACTGTACATTATTTTAGGCCAGAGGTCTAAAAACCTATGGCTCGCGGGCCATATGTGGCTCTTTTGATGATTGTATCTGGCTCGCAGATAAAACAATATATTCATGCTTGTTTAATCCATCCATCGATTCTATTTTATTTTTTATTTTACTGCTCATTTCCTGTTCAGGGCTGCAGTTGGCTCCAGGAGCAAATTTGATTGTATAATACTGGCCTACGTTGGCCGTTGCTGCGGAAACAGGTAAACGTCCCCTTTTGAATCAACCCGCTCGGTCATTAGCTCAAAGCTAATCCTAAACGAATAAAATGGCAAAAATAAAAAAAAGATGACGAGTATGGTAGACTTCAGGACGAATGGACCGAAGGATTCGCCTTTGTGGAGAGAACAGGTTCTGCGGTGTGTCTGATTTGCAATGACAAAATACCATCGATGAAACGGTCGAATGTAAAATGGCACTTTGACACGCGCCATGCCATGTTCACATCAAAATACCCTACGAGAGACAGCGGAAAGGAAGCGCTCAAGCTACTGAGCAGGGTGCAAGCTAGCCAGCAGCAACTCTGCGTATGGACCCGGCAAGCTGACTATAACTCCGCTAGTTTTGCTGGATTTTTAGCAATCGTGAGGAACGGAAAACCATTCACATTAATTGTGAGTATTATCGCAAAATTATTTAAAAGAATACATTCAGAGGCTTATTATACTGACATTTTGTTGAATTTACTTAAAAAAATAGACAAGGTGTCCATAAAGTCTCTTTACCATTTCAAAAATGTATTAAAAATGCAATTGATTTGATATTTTATTCAGATTTGTTCTATTGTATTCAGTGTTTATTAAAGTTTTTTATCACACTGCATTTGTGTGTTTCAGGGATCCTGTTTGTGAAAGAGGTGATTTTGAATGAACCCCTACAAAATTTCTGCAAATGTTTACCTTGACCTTTTTCCTGAATATGTGGCACCACAACTGAATGACCTTCAACCAACCATAATTTTTCAGCAAGATGGTGCACCACCACATTGGGGGCTGCATGTTCGTGGGTTCCTCAATCAAACATTTCCAGACCGGTGGATTGGAAGTTGATGGGCCAATTCCTTGGCCGTGACGTTCACCAGATATCACTCCCCTGGACTTCTTTCTATGGGGCTATGTTAAAGATATCGTGTGTCAAACAAAGATAAGGCACATTACTGACCTAAAGCAAAGGATTACTGATGCCATTGCCACAATTGATGAGGCTGTGCTACAGCGAACATGGCAAGAAATTGAGTACCATCTTGATGTGCTTCGTGCAACTAATGGTGCCCATGTAGAAATGTATTAAAAGAGGTAAAAAAAAACCTTTAATAAACACTGAATACAATAGAACAAATCTGAATAAAATATCTAATCAATTGCATTTTTCATAAATTTTTGAAATGGTAAAGAGACTTTATGGACACCCTGTACACACACACACACACACACACACACACACACACACACACACACACACACACACACACA
>NW_017805983.1:4421852-4427842 GCF_001891065.2 Hippocampus comes
AGAGAGAGAGAGAGAGAGATTGTGCAAAAAAATCCATGAAGAGGTAAATCTGTGGATGCTGAAGCACAAGTACGCAGGGGTCCATTATAGTCAAGGAAACATGTTCATAATCACTCCCCTCCCCCATCTTTTATTCCTCAAGGGCCCACATGCGACACGCACGCTCCAAGTTACCCATCCATGGCATACCCACACACTCTAAAATTAATGATAAAAAAACAACAACATCAACTTGGGGCAAAATTGTACTGACCCATTACTTGGATCAATTTGACCCAACTTTCAAGGTTCTTTTGTACAAAAAAAAGCCCAAAAGTTTAAAGTTTTTTTCCCACCTGTTTTAAGAGTGTTGGTTGGATTAAAGCTGAAATAAATTAAGGAATGTTTAGCCACAATTGGAACTCTGTTTTGTTCTCAGGACGTGTGCCCATGAGGTCGTCACCACTGGTCCTGGTCCTCCTGATCGGCGTCCAGGCTGTACTGAACATGGGAGGTGGACTGGCCCAAAGCGCCGGGCTAGCCAACCGCAAAGCGGGACAGCAGACAATAGCCAATCACCAAGTTGGACACCAGCACCATACTCTGGCTGTGGCGGGAGAGCAGCACGCCGAACTTCACAGGACCAATCATCACAGGACCAAGAGGCGTCATCGAGGAGCCTCGCACACGCCTGACCCCTCCATCCCGGTGGTGGACCCCAAGCTCTTCTCCAAGAGACGATACCGTTCCTCGCCACGCGTCGTCTTCAGCGAGGTACCACCCTCGCATGACGCCCTGGAAGCTGAGGGCTATGACACTGAAGGGGTCAGGGGGCTACGGGTGAGGCGCAGGGCGGGCTCGCATACCATGCACAGAGGAGAGTACTCGGTGTGCGATAGCATTAACACCTGGGTAGGCAACATGACCCGGGCCACAGACATCGCTGGGAATGAGGTGACCGTGTTGCCCAATGTCACAATCAACAACGTTGTGAAGAAGCAGTTCTTCTACGAGACCACCTGCCGAACCCCAATGCACAGGGGCTCCGGAGCAAGGGTGGGGGGACGAGGCAGCAAGCAGGGCTCCAAATCGGCCACCTCGGGCTGTCTCGGCATCGACAGTCGCCACTGGAACTCCTATTGCACCAACACACACATATTCGTAAGCGCCCTCACTATCTTCAAGGAACGGACAGCCTGGCGCTTCATTCGCATCAACGCCGCATGTGTGTGTGTTCTCAGCAGGAAGTCTTGGGCGGGGCGGCTCGTACACTGACTAGGAAGGACGGGCTCCGCCCGCAAAGCTATGAAACTAGCACACAGTTCTCCCTGACGACCACTACAGCTTCATTGCCAATACTGTATTCCTTTTTCCAGCGTACAGACACACACACACACACACACACACACACACACACACACACACTCACACTTTCGGGACCTCATCGTTCCAGCCCCCTGGCAATCCGGCCCCTCACCCTACCTCAGCCCGAGAAGTCCTGGTCTGGACTGCATATTATATTTATGGTTTATACAGTGAAATATGAAATTATATAATATGTGTGTGTGAGTGTGTGTGTGTTTGTGTGTGTGTTAGTGCGTGTAGACACACAAAACGAACTCAAGCTTTTATTGTTGTCATTGTTGTGTTGTTGTTCTTATTGTTATTTATTCAACACATCTGTACTTGCCTGGTTTGTTTTGTCAATTTGAAATATGCACATTCAGAATTTTTACATGAATGATGGATAAAAAGAAATGACCAAGTCTACTGTTGTGTTATTGACTTCCTGTGCTCCTTCTTTCACTCTGCTAAGGTTGCTGTTCGATAAAAATGTCTGGATGCAAGCAATGTAAACTCATTCATATATTTATCAACTGTTTAATGATGCAGTATACTGAGACCATGTCAAATTTCGTTCCAGCCACTTCGCATCAAAATGATCTGCCAATGTGTGGTTTCCAAATTTTAAGATTTCATCCCTGAAAGTTGCTCAAGTTGTCTCAAGATTGACCTTTGAATCAGCAGTAAGATCACACGCATTGCTCAGTTGTAGAAAAGACATAACAATAACAACAAAAATTTTGGACTGTATGGGGCCTCCAACAGTTTCCTCAAGTCAGGTATTAGGAAGTGACTTTGAAAAGGGTCCCTTTGGATTGATGACATTTTCAAGAATCGTCCTCACCTCTGTCCATAAATCAATTCCCTTGTTAAATAGAAGTAGCCACCAACTGAAAGGAGCACCCATTTCCCAAAACAAGAGTTATGAGATGTAAATTGTACAGTATGTGCAAACTATGTTCAGGCAATAAAAATGGTGACACTGGCATCACTGTTCAAGCATCCGGTGGCACAGAAGCATTGCTACTTGGTACGGCATGCAGAAGAGCAGCAAGTAGACCAGAATTTAGACCCGCTAAAAGTGAATCCAAGTTGTGGCACAGGTGGTGTAACTCCATCTTGATGGTTTTGATGGAGGCGATGGAGGATTCTGAGCTTCGTGGGCATGTGTGGTGAATGTCATCATATTTCAATCTTAAAGCGTGCGGCAATCACAAACAGGCAAACATGCTGGCTGTGTTCCTCCCCACAATGGCGCAAATGCCCCTTTCTATCTGTGCACATCTACAAAAGTAACAAAAGACAGAAGAATCCACATATGCGCACAATCACACTGAACTTTGCAGTCGACTTCAGCTGGACATGAAAATACAAATTGAAACATTAGATGAAAACGTAAACTGATTTTTCAGTGCTCCCAATTGGAGGCAAATGCAGCGGAAGACGTCACTGAGGTGTGAAAGATGCACACACATACCCTTAGATTGTATTTTTATTCTCTAAAACAGTGCTGTATGATTATTGGGCTGGGGCATCCATTTTATTTTGTCACAGCACACTGGTTGGGAATCACTGCTCAGAGCAGTCTGCTCAGAGCAGTCTGCTCTGGCAAATATTCAAATTTGGCTAAAACAAAAATACATTCATAGAATTTTCATCCGCAGAAAGGATGCATACCTGTCCCGTTTGGTTCTGATCAGCATCAGAGCAGTGTTGTGTGTCGATACACACTATGTCTATCCCTCCATCAATTTTCAACACTGCATGCTCTTCCGTTGCAAGCATTGTTTTTTCTTGGGCTTCTGCTCACATTTCAAAAACATGCATGTCAGGTCCATTGAAGACTCAAAATAATCCATCAATGGGATTGTGAGTGTAACTGGTTTTTCGTCTTTATGGGTCCTGCAATTGGCTGGCAACCAGCCCAGGGTGTCTCACCATAAATCAGCTTCAACTCAACTCAACTCAACTCAACTCATCTCAACTGTATTTACTCAGCTCATCTGTGACCCTCCTGAGGATAAACAGTGTTGAAGAGGGAAGGATGAATGGGTAATTTTGACTCTGCTCATTTTGCTCTTACCTTATTCAACATCTCTCAATGACGCAGGGCAGCTCTGCCTCAGCACAGGCCATGAGTGGCTGCCTTTCCAGCAGCTCCTATATTTTGTTGTTCTACTTCTTCCATTCATAACTTTGCTGCTGTGAATTGGGAATTTCTCCATTGCGAGACTAATAAAGGTTCTCTTATCTTATCTTATCTTATCAATACGGGATTGCAGTATCACCAGAAGGTGGCACTATAGTACCATAGATGGGCTGGACGAAATGATGACTGCTCTGCTGCGTGTGAGCAACGTCAAGTCCACATGATCTCTAATGCCACATAAAACCCGCAACGGTGAAATATAGTCAATTAGATGTTAACAAGCCATTAGTGGGACTTCTCCCAGCCCACCCTGACATCTGTTGTCTGTTATCGGCACTGAAAAGCCACTATTGCTGCTGCCCCCGCACCCATTTTGGGGCCCAGTGAAAAGTGTGGCCTTCTATTGACATAAGTCAAGGACGACAGCACCCACAAACGGTGTGAAAGGTGACATGGGATCAGAATTGATTACCTTTCCTTCACCAGCATGCACCATGGCACTGTTTAAAGGCGGTAGGCCTGTTTTAACACAAGTCACCACCAAAAGCAGAGCTGGGTTTTAAACGCTTTTGGTGAGATTTTTGCCTACAACCTTGTCCTCTGCATAGAATATTTTTTTTGTTTTTCACATGCTTGGAAGTGCAGATAACCAATCACAAGCTTGTCCCCAGTCTTATCAATGTTTCCATTTTTGGCACCATTCTGGTCAAGGTCCAGACGAAACCGCATTGTTTTGTTTTCCTCCCCAATTTTCCGAATGAAAGCTAATCTTCGACTTTCAGGAGGTTCAGATGTGAGTCCCCACACATTTATGAGACTCAGAAGAGATTCATGTCCACGATTACACACATGTACATATATCAGCTTTTTTTTTTTGTTTTGGACTCCTCCTCTCCTACACGGTTCTGCTGGGCTTTGTTCCTCCATAAGGACATTTTCAGAGCATGGCCACATTTCTCGGAGAGATAAGATGAACTCCTGTTTGTTCCCTCGGGGTGATTTTTTTTTTTTTTTTTTTAATGTTGGACCTGGTGGTGCTGATTATTTGAAGTAACACAGAGGGAACAATTGGTGTCATCATAAACTTTTTAGCTGGTGTCAGTGTCTTAATTAAACTTATGTTGCTGTCTGTCTAATTTTTTGCTCATTTAGCTCGATTGACCCATTACATTGATAATTTTTATTTCACAGTTCGGCTTTTTGATCTGTTAAATTAAATGTACAGTATATTACTGTGGTCGTGTTTTAATACAAACAGCTGCTATATAAGCACCATTCTTTTGTGCGTTTTCCTGTGCTTTTATGTTTTATTAATGCTGTTTTGAAATAAATTGAAGCATTAAGAAGACTGTTTTGCATATTTATATTCATACATGCATGAGAATAGAGGACACAAGGACGCTCCGAAAGGATTATCTTATGGGGAAAAAAAACTGTGAGTTTTTTTTTGTTTGTTTTTTTTTTTGCCCTCCCCAATCAGATTTGTTTGAAATGTCTTTAAATAATTGCAGCTGTAGCAACAATCTATTTTCGCGCATTCGTGAAATGAGAAAAAGCTTTTTTTTCCTCCACTCCTTTGTGAACATTTGCCAAATCCACATTGCAGTCCCCCCTGCAGCTCGCCCCTCCCTCTCTCCCTCTTCTATTATAGAAGGGGGCGGTCTGGAAAGAAGTGTGTGTGTGTGTGTGTGTGTGTGTGTGTGTGTGTGTGTGTGTGTGTGTGTGTGTGTGTGTTCAGTCTTCACCTCCACTTGATGGATACATTGAGAGAGTGAGAGAGAGGGAGAGAGAGAGAGAGAGAGAGAGAGAGAGAGAGAGAGAGAGAGAGAGGCTACCATGACAGCGCTTCTTGATGCACAAGTGTTTTGACTCGCAGGGACTATTCATGTCATCTTGAACGGGACCAACTCCATCAGCCCTCCCTTAGGTCGTTTTGTGTGGATAAAAGCAAAGCCAGCTGACATGGGGAAAGTGGAAGGAGGGATGAAATGCGTGAAATATCTTCTGTTCGTGTTCAACTTCATATTCTGGGTAAGTGACCGTGGAAGGTTGCGTGCAGGTGCAGCAAGTGCAGCTGTGATTTGTGGTTAAGATTGTTTACATGCAAGCTCTCTGCCGCTTGGTGTGCGGTGGGACTAAGTGTTTGATTTTGCAGTCACTCCGTGTGGTTTCCCCTCTGTGTAGCTCTATGAGAGACAGCCAGAGCTTTGTTGTTATTTCACTTCTCAAATCAGATTTTCCACAGAAGAAAAAAGTAGCATTCATTTTTTTTCTAAAGGAAAGAATGAATGAATAATGGGAGATTGTGGGTCAGTTAGGAAGTCCAAGTCAGCAGTTGGCGTCGCATGTCCTCATTGACAAAAAATGTAGAGATTATTGATAAAGTCGAAATGCATGCATCATCCCCAAGCTGCTTGGACATTTATTTTAACACAAATCCCTTGAGTGGTTGGAATGAGGCTCAACAGAGTCAGGTGGACATGATAGGTGTGTGTGTGTGTGGGGGGGGGGGGGGGGG
>NW_017805983.1:4427882-4430958 GCF_001891065.2 Hippocampus comes
CTTTCTTATCCAAGCAATGTTCTCAGAGTGGAACTTTTCTTTTCTCTGTATACGTGAGGGAGATATTTTCCAGCAAGCGACTGTGGTGAGGCTCAGTGTGAATGGATCCATTGTGACATCGGGACAATAGCATCACTTCAGCCTGCTGCTCCAGTCCGGATAAGCAGCACGGCCCGCTCAGCACCCAAAACCAGCAACAACCCCCTCCACTTGATTTGATGTAACTTAACCCACATAGAATAATTCATCTTGTGGGTGTGGCTGATGCAGATAAAAGGAGCATAAATGACGGCGGCCAGAAGACGAAAGTGTGAAGAAGATGAGTGTGAGAGGTCACAGAGCGAAAAACGTCATCGGGAGATTGTGAGGGATGTTGGTGTGCCTGTACTCGCTCAAATGGCAAAAGAGGGTCAGCCGGCATGAACTTGACCCAGATAATGGTAGAAAATCAGTGCGAGGATAACAGAGTGTCATGTGGGTGCGTGTGTTGATGTCACAGCGCCACAGATATTATTTTGGTCAGTGCATCTCATGAGCACTACGATTCAGAGATCCTCGATTCTCTTTTTTCCGTCATTATGATGTGCATTTTGTGTGTTCCATTTAAAGGCTCACAGCGGAACACTTTGCTGTTTTTTCCAGTCTGCATATAATTCAACAACATATCCTTTTTTTAGTCACATAGTTTAGCCAGAAATCTAAACTGCGCAAGATAAACATTGCACAATAGAAAGATGCACTTTGAATCTCCTTTCTCGTCGTCACAAAATACAAAACATGATCTTGACATGCCTGCTTTCAATGGGCTTCTTGATTATTTTGACATTTAAATTCAGCTTTTAATTCCCATTGACCCGATTAAGTTCCCTGTATATTGCAAACAACAGTTCTCTAAATCTGACACACCACAGAGAAGTGTGTACAATGAGGCGTCAAAACCATGAAATCCCTTCTCTCCTCTCAAATGTTGTGTGCGTCCACTAAATGCACTAAAACCACGCCCCACTCAACTGTCAATCAAATACCACTAATACAAATGAATGGTTCTTTGTCTAGCATCTCAGGCTGATACATAACTACCTCAATATTTACTGTATTTTGCAAGTAAAGATAGTGTGTGTAAAATTTCAGTTCAGGGGCCACTGTGCTCTTAGTAATAAAGAGTTGGTCTGGAGCCCTGCAATACCTTGGCTACAGATAAGCTGCACTGCTGTCATTCACTAAATATGTAACATCTTAGGAAAAGACAGTGTGATGACACCATCTCGTGCTATAAAAAAAATCACTAGTTAGTTACATTATGAAAAGCTCACATATATTTTAGTATCAAGCCAACGACATACCCTTATTGCTTGATCGACTTCTAGCCAATGCTATCTGCATACAGACAAACTGCAGGATAAAATCAAGGAGCATGTACTTATCTCAGTACTTACCACTGCAACCGCATTGGAAACAGGAACTGAAATGTCCACATTGGCAGATAACTATCAGTCTCTCTCACTTTATATATATATATATATATATATATAGAGAGAGAGAGAGAGAGAGAGAGAGAGAGAGAGAGAGAGAGAGAGAGAGAGAGAGAGAGATTAAATTTGTAACCTTAGACATGAAATATGATGTTGGAAGGCAGGTATGCCATTTTTTTGCCAGGTATGCCAAAGTCAGCTGGGATAGGGTTCAGCGGCTGCTAGTGGCCGTGATGACCAGAACCAGCCCAGAAATACACCAGCCATTCGAGAAATGAACATATTTTCCCCAAATTCGAGATGGCCACCCCCCACTGTCTAAAACAATTTCATTACACTTCAAAATGGAGCCATTCCTGTCATGAAACATTTTCCCCTCAACTGATTGAAAAGGGACAGAACATTTACTTTACTTTGGTTGTGTTCTGCACCTTTTTAAAGCAGCTTTTCACAAAAATGCACGGTGACCAGAAAAGTTTGAACCCGACAGAGATAAATGCCACCACGCTCCCCGCTGCTTGCATGTTATTGCTTCCACTTTCCCTCTTCCCATGATTTGAACATGCCTTTATTCCAAGCATTCTGTTATGTTTTTGTTGAGATTACATTTGGTTTGGTTCCTTCGTGTCCGTTTTGTCTTCACCTGTTCTCGTCATCCTTGTCCCTCGTGTTTAACCAATCAGCTCCTTCAAACCTTTGGGTCTTGTCCAGGTGTTTCTTGTTGCCTCGTCACTTTGCTTGTATTTAGTTCCCTGGGTTCTATCAGTCTTAGTTGGATCATTGTACTGTATGTCTGTGTGTTCTCATCATTAATGTCATGTTTCTGCTCCTGTCATAGGTCTCTCGTTTGTTTGTTACTTTGGTTTCTTGTGGTTTTCATAACTTTGTATACTTGAGTTTTTCCAGAGTACTCCTGCAAATATTTTTTGTTAATATGTTTTGTTCAGCCAACCCTGCTCCTCCTACCTCCCTGCTTTTTAGGGTCCTACTCTACCACACCCAAACCATGACACATTCACTCAAAATGAGCTCTCTTTAGACACAGTCTGTTTTCATTCATTCATCTATTTCATTTCGCTTTATTTTACAGTCAATACTTCTAAAAAAAAAAAAGAATTCCACACACTGTCCATGAGTGAGACCACATCCATGTGTCTGTTCTGCATGCTCTCATGGAAATTCCCCTCACGAAAAGACCATTTAACTGCACTGTTTTAAAAGTCGCCTGTACACCATCAAAGAGCTATTTAAACTTCAACAGATTCAAATCAACTTCAAGAATGAGCCACACATACAATTAGCGTTAGCTCATATTAAGTATGGTTACGCATATAGTTACAGGCCGCATCTGTCGTGTGTGTGTGTGTGTGTGTGTGTGTGCGTGTGTGTGTGTGTGTGTGTGTGTGTGTGTGTGTGTGTGTGTCCGCAGACAGAGGAGAAAAGATGATCCCCAATAGCAGACGCCCTCCTGTCACTATTTTATTATCTCATTCATTGTGTTTGACACTTTCCCTCCTTTTGTGCGCCAAATCCTATAGTCACTTGAAGACAGTGGGTCTTTGTTCTCTGGGGGAGACGGGGTGGGAGGGCGTGGGACAAGGTGG
>NW_017805983.1:4434291-4453690 GCF_001891065.2 Hippocampus comes
CGGGTGGAGAGATTTGGATGAGAGGCGTGGGAGGGGAAGGGTGTGTCTGGTGTCAGGAAGGGTGATGATTCAAGAGCAAAAAAAGTGTTTGGGGGATGGAGGGGGGTAAAGCAGTGAGATATTACCGTATTTTCTACACTAAAAGGTGCACCTAAAAGCCTTCCATTTTCTTAAAAGCTCACAGCGCGCCTTAAAATCCGATGCGCCTTGTTTATGGTCATTACGGTAATAGTTCGACTCCAAAATGGCTCCTTGCTCCAGACATACTGACAACGCAGAGTTCAAACTTATGGCGATCGGTTATGCATTTGAGCACGGAAATAGAGCAGCGGCAAGAGTTAACGAGTCAATGTTATAACTTGCTGTTGGTTAAGTGAACTGTGTCGCTGCTTCACTAAAGAAGTTTTACTGACATCTGATCGTTCTGTTTGCGTTTCCTTGAGCGTAGCGCCATCTGGTGGATGCATTGTAGATTGCGTCTTATAATACGGTGTGCCTAATGTATGAAAAAAAATTACAAAATATGCCATTCATTGAAGGTGCGCCTGATAATCCAGTGCGCCTTTTAGTGTGGAAAATACAGTAGTAGTGAGGGGGTTGATGGGATTTCTTGGTGTCCTGAGATGGTATTCATTAGCACAGTGCTTCTTCCCCATGGCACGTATTTCAAATGTCATGTTGACTGTGGATTGCAAACCAGTAAAAGGGATAACAATGAACCCTGTTCACTTCTATGCAGCATATTTTAGATGTCGCCTTCGTCCAACACACATGACACAAATGATCAGCTCATCAGGAAGCTCTGAAAAACCCAATAATGACCCAGATCATTTGAATCAGGTGTGTTTGAGGAGGGAAACATCTAAAACATGCTGGACAGGGGCCCTCGAGGACCGAGACAGGACACCTTTGGTGTACAGACTACACAGAAAATAGTCTTCATACGGCATGTGAAGATTTCTTTGATCTACGACGCAGACACATCATGTGACGATTACCGCTTAATATCCCTCATCTTGTTCTCTGTGCACATAAACATGTTGTGAGACTGGATAATCCTCAAAGAGCTTGAGCCTTTGCTGGCTGTTTGTATTGATGTGTCAGGGTAGCAGCCAGCACTGTCGGGACTCTCTCAACAGTGCCTCCAATCTCACAGGAGCACTTTGACATCTGGCTCGTCCAGAAAGGTTTCGCACTTTGTGGAGAAGGCTTTTCTTCAACATATACCGAATGAAGGAAAATGTGAGCAGCATGAAACCACTTTTCCAAACAAACAGGAGGGCCTGCTTTAGCTCAAGGTGCCACACTGCTGCATACAGCCAACTGAAAAGCCAGAGGTGCTGCTGTAAACGCTCTTCGGAATGAAATCTGTTGGTCAAAACCGCAGGCCATGTATCTGACAAATCCTCGATCCTGCTGTTAGGTCATCATTTAATTTTGCCCACACCAAAATTACACTTGTCTATACGACTGCTTAAGTGCAAAGGGTGGAGGGACGTCTGGAAACTTCCTGTCATCATCTGCTTTATTTTGGTGGAAAACCACAATTAGGCAGCGCAAAAGAACAAGTCGTCTGTTAAGCAGAAAACATGCGCTCTTTCTTTCCTTTCGAAGACTGTCGTTGAAACAAAGCTATCTTTCCCCAATTACCTTAAGATTGCTGATGTGTTTTTCCTTGATGTTATTTCATTTGCTGATTGTATTAATATTGCATTTGCAGATTTTGTTTTCTGCACTTTGCCAATGCATTTTCAGGTAAAAAAAAATCATTCACGACAAAAGGATAAATACACTTTGGTTGAATTGGTCCGCCTCTACTGATTGCATTTTGTTTTGAGTTTCATTGCACTTGATGTGATCCTAATCTTTCTGCTCCATCCATCAACAGTTGATGGGATCCTTTGTTCTGGCAGTGGGACTGTGGTTACGTTTTGACCCGGAAACTGTGTCCCTGCTCAACGGTGATAAGGCCCCAGACACATACTTCATTGGTAAGTACCACAGCGCCTGAGTAGTTGCGTTTTGTATGTTACTGACCTCTCACATCTCGGTGAACCAAAAGCCAAACTCAGTCTTTGTTATGATTACAGTGGTGACATACGAGTTTAATTCATTCTATAACCGTGCTTGTAACTCAAAACAATTGTATCTTAAATAGTTTTGCCCCATTGAAATGAAAGTATTAATATTGCATTTGCAGCTGTTGTTTTCTGCACTTTGCAAATGTATTTTCAGGTAAAAAAAAAATCATTCACGACAAAAGGATAAATACACTTTGGTTGAATTGGTCCGCCTCTACTGATTGCATTTTGTTTTGAGTTTCATTGCACTTGATGTGATCCTAATCTTTCTGCTCCATCCATCAACAGTTGATGGGATCCTTTGTTCTGGCAGTGGGACTGTGGTTACGTTTTGACCCGGAAACTGTGTCCCTGCTCAACGGTGATAAGGCCCCAGACACATACTTCATTGGTAAGTACCACAACGCCTGAGTAGTTGCGTTTTGTATGTTACTGACCTCTCACATCTCGGTGAACCAAAAGCCAAACTCAGTCTTTGTTATGATTACAGTGGTGACATACGAGTTTAATTCATTCTATAACCGTGCTTGTCTCTGGGGTCAGTGTTTATATATATATATATATATATATATATATATATATATAAAATAATGTGTGTGTGTGTGTGTGTGTGTGTGTGTGTGTGTGTGTGTGTGTGTGTGTGTGTGTGTGTGTATACACCAAAATAAAGGGCAAATATCATTTGGTTTTTCTCCTCAAATTTCCACATTTTTTGAGAGATTCAAACCATTCCAACTTTAAACTGTTCAGCTGAGCCCTACAATTCAGTTTTTTTTTTAAATGTGTTTTCTTCTTATGGTTGGGGTTATATACACATTCAACAGTTGGATTTGAAAAAAAAAAAATCTCAATTGTACTGTTTGCATTTAAAAAATAAAATCTGATGCATGTCACGTATGGGCAAAAAAATCTGAATTGCCTTCTTCTATCGACAAAACTGATGCATCTTCTAATGTGTCACATTACACCACCCATAACTCAAATTTTTGATCACAATTCAATGCAAAAAATTAGCTTGATGGCTGCTCAGATCTGGACAAACTTGTAAGCAGTGTTTGCCCCACTATATTCTCCAATCTATGTCCAAATGACACATCAAACTGATTTTTTTTTTTTTAATTGTTCTGTTCCATTTGCTGATCCTGACAATGGAGCAAGGGTTCCTACAGCTATCACGTTTATGTTTTCCCTAAATACTGGTCACAAAGTGAGCCACGTGGCTCTCTTCTCATTCTCCGTCTGGAAAGGGGCTTAAAATTGCCATTGACATATTTCCGTACTACACTCGGCTAAAGAACGACATCATTCGGGATATTCCACCGTCTTGTTGTCAAACGCTCAGTGACCACACACAAAAGCCGCATGTGCACTAATCTTGGATATAACGGAAAAATATTCACATGAGCCTTTTTTCACTCCTATGCTGTAGTTATGTATGCCCTTTCCAAAGCTACATTGTACATCATTTTTCCAAGTTTCTGAAATACTTGGAAATGAGCATAGTGCACAGAGATGAACTTGGATTTAGCATTGGAGCTGTACTAAACCACAGCGATGAGTCAAACAATAATGTCAAATGACATGACATGCTGCACAATGGAACATTTGGAAGAAAAAAAAGTCTTGTAACCAATAACGCATTTCATGAATCATGTGCATCATATTGGAGACATTCAGACATTCATCATCAGCTGTTGGCTTATAAATTCATGAGTGCAGCGTCTGAGGTGAACTACTTTCTACAGTCACAGTCTGGATCATTCCAACATCCGGGTGATTTTGTCATCGGCAAGCACCAGTGTCTGGCCTTCAGAACAGAAAGTTTCAAATCAGCAAACCGCAGAGTGAGCTGTTAAAGCAGATGTAACAAGAGTGGTCAGAGCTTTCGAAGAGAGGTGTTGGAAGGACAAGCCAGCTACAGTCTCAGCAGTGACAATCGTATTTATTTCAACAGATCACTCACTGATGATATAAACGGGGACGACACAAGAGTCCAAAGCTCTGCCATGGCTTCAACGTTTGCGGTTTCGTAAAATCAGATCACCAACTGGATTCTTTGTTTCCCCTGGAAACTCGGGGGAGACATCGCACGCCAACATATCAAATTATAACATGTGCTGAGTATATTTGACAGAGGTGTAAGTCTCCAAACATGTTAAATGATCCCATGTTACATTTCAATCACCTGTCCTTGTATGCACTTCGCGAATTTAATAAAAACCAGATTTTTGTTTTTTGTGGACCATTAGAATCCTTTGAGATGTGTTTGGGGCCGCCAGTTGCACTATCCTGTTCTTGAGAAAATAAGACTCTCTCACAAAATTCGATATGAGTTTCTCATGTAGTTGACACGAGAAGTTCAAGCGTAGGCAGTCTCCTGTGTGTGTTCCCGTGGTTGCAATCGCACACAAAAATAACTGAAGTCTCCCTTCTGAGTAGAACAACAATACATCCAACTCAGTTATTATGCTTCTGAAAGGTTTTCTCGTTGCCACCTGAGCCCTCATCACCTGGGGCCTCCAGGGGAGTACCCGAGCAACACCCCACTGCACCAAAGAACAGCTTCGTCTCTAAGGGCGCTGCGAATGTTGTCTTGACAATTTCAATCGGCAGTCTTATGTTTATGCTGCCCCCTGCTGGTGAAAAATCGAAATAGCTGAATTCACAGGAAATCTTCAGTTATTTTCCCCTTTTGAACACACAGGCTTTGAATGCAGATGTTAGGATTTTGGCATTCGTCATAAGTAATTCATCACAACATTTCACAGTAAATAACTGTAACACAAAATGATCAGCAATCGAAGTAGGCCTAACTAAACACAAGAGTCATCGTAGAAAGGGTTCTGTCAGTCGTGATCTGTACCTGTGGGTAAAAAAAAAGTTCCTACGATGGAACTTTCCTGTACGACTGAGAGCCTCCACAAGCATAAACACAAGAGGTGAAGTAATGTTTCCTATTATTGCAGGAGTGTATATCCTGATAGGAGCTGGCAGTCTGGTGATGCTGGTGGGTTTCTTTGGCTGCTGTGGAGCCGTTCGAGAATCTCAATGTCTGCTGGGTTCAGTGAGTGCAAATGTAACATCTGAGCTTGACTCAACAGATACCAAGGTTGAATTATTGCTTGTATGTGTGGATCTCTTCCAGTTCTTTGCCTGTCTATTGATCATCTTTGGGGCTGAGGTGGCAGCCGGCGTGTTTGGTTTCTTAAACAAAGACAAGGTACATTAAAAAGTCATAACCTGGCTATTTTGTACTTTTTGTGGTGTACACGTGCCTGTCCTGAAAAACACTTTCTCTCTTGATAGATAATCGAAGATGTTCAAAACTTCTATGCCACGACCTACAATGAAAATAATAACAGCACACTGATCATCTCATACCAGAAAGTAGTAAGTTGGAAAAAATAACATTTCTTGTTTCTCACTATCAATACATATAATTTGAAATTCAGGATAGTTAATTGAATTAACTTTTTTTTTTTTACAGCTGTTGTTTTTAAGATTGCAACACAGTAATTGTAAATATGCTTGCACTAGCAGTGAGTGTTTCATTTCATTTTGTTTTCGAGAGGCCTTGCTTTATGTCAAATGCGAAAGCAATAATAATAACAGGAAGAGTTACTCCTGTATTATTTACTTTTTTAAAAAATAGTTGTTCTGGACTGCTTTTATTTAATTAACTTAAATCATTTCATTTATTTAAAGCGAGTCCAAAATGATGACATTTTGTAAAAAAAAAAAAAAAAAAAAAAAAAAAAAAAAACAAAGAATTTTGCTCCTCTGTCTGGCTTCTTATTGAATGAGTGCAAACATTTTGCTTTGCATTTTTAGCTGAACTGTTGTGGGACACTCGCTAAAAACTGTCCAGATCAAGAACCGGGAACAAAGGTAAGCTTATGTTCTTTCGATGTAAAAAAGTGGAGCTAATGCACACCCTGCACTTTTTTTTGTACACAGCATCATGCAGAGACTGTATATGATTAGCCACAATATTTGAAACTCTATATTTTAAACGCAGTGACGCCTTGAGGTACGACTGACGTGGTTTATGAGTTTTTTCAGGATTTTTGCTGTGGTTGTGAGGGAAAATTTGAGATACAAACTGTATGGTGGTGGCGAACTCTTCTCAACTGACTTCACAAGAAACAACAGTTTGGTAAATAATGGGAAATTCTTCAAAAACAGGCTCCTAACTGTTTTGCCACTATTGGTCAGAGTTTACTGTCAAACATAAACCAAAGAGAATTTCATGTGTATTTAAAAAAAAACAGTTTTGGGTTAGGTACATCCATTTAGCTTAATGCTAACAAACAATGCAAACCTTAATTGACTGGCTCAGGAATAGCATGGGCGTGTTGAACACAAACGGTGCAGCAACACACTTAGGCAGACAATATATCAACACTCATAGGCAGATGTTTTTAATCCTCCAAAAATGACTAATGAATTTTACTGAGGATCGTCCCCATGTTCACGTCCGTTAGGCATATATTCTTTATCCTTTATGAAAAATGACTAACATTACATCAGTATTCCTTTGCAAAAAAATTACTATTACAGCAGTTTACTGAGTCAGTTCGAGAAGACTAATTCATGTGCATCTCTGTATTATACTACCCCCTGTTGGCAAAGCTGTGCACATCAGAAGGAGCAACACAATGTCCATTGAATTGAAGCAAAAAACGTGGCAAAAAAAAAAAATCTGTTTAACATTTTACATTTCCATGTCATTACTAGAATACTCTTGTTCTTAGCCCCAAAAACATATTTGTTGTGGGTTTTTTTAGGGGTGGGGAGGCAAGTGGCTGGAATGGCGTAACGACATTTCAATTCATTTCAATGATAGTTACGACAACAGTGACAGAACAAGTTCAACTCAAATCTCAAGGCATCGCTGTATTTCTCTTGTACTGGCCAATAGTTTTCACTTGACATACACATAGTCATTGTCTCATCATGGACATTATGCAGGACTGTGAGACAGCTATCAAGGATTTCTTCAACAGTAAACTCTACATCATTGGCTACGTTGGCATCGGCATCGCTGGGGTCATGGTGAGTTGGCGTTTGAAAACCGTTGCCAAAAGTCACGTGCAGCTCGCCACTTTTGACTGTTATTTTTTTAAAAAGCTGATTTTTTTTTTTTCTCAAACAGATCATCGGGATGATCTTCAGTATGGTGCTCTGCTGCGCAGTACGTAACAGTAGGGAGGTCATCTGAACGAGCCCGGCAGTGACCAGCCTTCACGCACACTCATTTCACATCTGTCATCTGCCGAGTGATCCTGGGAGCAGCTCAAGATTCCAGCTGCTTCCAATGGATCTCCCTTTTATATTCTCTGTCTTTTATTTCACAACGTCCCAACAGGATGATGTGACTTGGCCCATCCCATCACATGCAATAATCTAATGCCCCTTCTTAACTTTCAGATTGTCTTCCCCCGCGGACATTCGACAACCGCAAACGAATTTCATCCCACATACTTTCAGGAAGTTTGTTTCACAGCCATTGACCGTAAATGTCTGTAAGGTCTCAGGAAGAGAAGCAGTAGGTTTCCATTTTGGCAGGACATGCTTATTTTGTATCTTTATTGATTCAAGCATAAGGCTGGAGGTAGCGACTTGCTTGGTTTGTCCAACATGATTATGCTAAATTGAAGCAAATTTGCCATGAGGGATACATGATTAGGTTATTTCATATTGAATCCAATGTTTGATGCTAATTTTAGGCATTGTTCTTTTGGGTATAGCGTGATTTTGTTTGATCCTTATATCCTGTTTTATTTTCTCCTGTATGATTGACCAAATTTTTATCTGGGTTTTTTCAAATTATTTTTAGACAGACGCCAAACTGTGTCTGCAATACAATTAAAACATTTCTTATAGATTATTAAAAAAAAAAAAAAAATTATGGTGAGAATGACATTAACTTATTTGGTTGGAGATTTAACCCAGTGCCATAAATATCGAATTATTGCCACCCTTCTCTCTTACAATCTCTGTAAAATCTGGACCGTCAAGAAAGTCCAAGAGTTCTCAATCATGTGACCCTGTTTTTCAGGCTAAACAAAAACAGAAGCCGGTTAAATTGATAAATTGCACCAGGGTTGAGAAATCTACTCCTCCAAGACTGGTAGCGAATTTGCCTATTTGTTTCCTCTGTGCTTTTCAAACATTTTCATTATTGGTTCTTATTCTGTTACTATGCGCTCCATGATGTAAATATCATATAAATATGATGTTTTGTTTTTTGTAGCTGTACACTTTTTGTGGCTGATTCGGTCATACTTGTTTAGGAAATAATCCATAAGGCCAAAAATCAGCCTTTACAACGTGCCTTTTATCAATGACAAGCAATTTTAGTGACAATGTGCTGTCTGGATGTAGAGCGTAGATGTACATACGATTGTGACGTTGGACTGCATTTAATTAACTCCTCTTTTCAACCAGTAGCACGTATGAGTCATTCGACTTTTGATTGGTGTTGTGTTAGTTGTGTCACTCAACTGTGTCTCCTTCGCCTCTTTGTCAGAGGAAAATGTGTTTCAAAACTTTTTGATTATATAAGTAGTCAAGCAAAGTGGGACATACCTGAATGTTACTTATTATTTTAGTAGCAACACGAGCGATGGGATGTGATGATTCGAGGCTTATGTTACAAGAGTGACATACTATACGGACAAACGTAATGGGTCATGTGATCACGGAAGTGAAGATGTAGTTGATCAGCCCCTTTGCAGGGAACATCATTTTGGGTTTCTCAGGTCGACACAGTAGGTGTTTGAAGTTAAATAAAGCGTCTAAAGTTTTAAACGGGTTCCTTCTCTTTATTCCATGACTTTGAGGTATATTTGTATTTATATGTTCTGTATTTTGATTATTGTTCTCAGATCATGGCATTCTGCTCTTCAGGTTTAGCCAAAGTAAGTCTGCAAACGGGCACATGTTAAATTTTCAACATTTCAGGGATAGCGGTTACTACAGTGGACAGCTTATCAGGTTACAGGGTGCATGAAAGGGTTAAACCAAGTCTGTTCACTGTTGAAAATTGCCTTATAAACATTGGTTCAAACGTTGACACCGAAGAGTGAAGAGGAGTTACATTTCAACATGACCCGGTGGTTTGAGGAAACCCTCTCAGTATTTGGCATGAGCCGAAATGACTCTCACGTGTTAAAATGTGACAGGGAAGTGGGTGATTCCCACAGTAGTTCAAATTTCCTGTATGATGGAATGAATAACTGTATCGCATATCCCCTCAGTTGAGAAGGTAGCGTACTAACTAGAGTAGAAAAGACAGCTGAACACTCGACTTATGTGAATGATGTTACAGAGGCCCCAGGATCACCTTGGGTAGAATTACTCCCAACAGTGCAGCATGAGCATTTCCACGGCCACAAATGTGTCCACGCCAGTGCTGGGTGCACTTTGGGGTAGGGTGACAGGTTGCATCTGAAAGTTTGTCTCGTCCAAAACAAAACACATGTGGTGCATTGGTAAGTAGTGAATCAGAATTTATTATTCCGCATTTACTCGTATAATTGTAAAATGAATGTAAACATAATGAAACCAAAGTTGTTTTGTGGTCAAAAAAGTTAGGATTTTTGACATGGTAACAGACTCTCAGTTTCAAAATTGGTTCCATTTTTTTTCCCCTCACTTTTGCGAAAATATCAAATATCTACAAGACATATTTACAATGGCATCATTCCTAGTTTTCATCACGGTGTGAGTGCAATGGAGTTGGCTCATGACAATGAATGGACAAGTCATGCGTCAAAGAGAAAGTGGGTCAGCGGGCAAGTGGCTTGCATTTGGGCAAAGCTTCTAAATCTTCGTGCTGACATGTCGTGTGTCTTATTACGGAATTGGGTTAGCGAGTACAGTATTCCAACAGAGGACGCATGACTTTTGTCCAGCTCCACATGCAAGCAGGCATATAGCCCCATCCAAATTTGGAACCTAACTTCTTACCCCCTTTATGAACAGGATGCAGGAAATGCCAGCCCTTTCTATGGAGAATAGATGCTGTAAGGTGTGTAACCAAGCAGCATTTCTCCAACTCCTACAAAGTACACGACCTGGGCGATGCCAAAGAGAGGGGCGATGACAAGGGCCCGGCAAGTGGCCCCCTTGAGAAAAGCAGAGGGACCCTCTTTCCTCATAATTTTTCTACAATGAAAGGAGATACAAATATTTCATTTTACTTTGGCGTAACAATGCGTGACATTAATCAGGATTCGGCTCCTTCTGAAAGTAACATATACGTTTACCTGACACAGTCGACCACTCCATTGTAAGTTTCCTCGTTCGTTCCCTTCTTCAGGGATTGCAGTCTTGTTTTGACCACTAAACAAGACGGCGAGGAATGCAATCAATCTTAATTTGCCTTGTTGGGCGGCCGCATTTCTTTCAACGACAAACACTGACCATCACAAGGGCTGACAGCCACGGCTGCAAAGGATCCAGCCAAGCATCCAGAAACAAAGGACCAATAGAAGGGCACTGATGGGTTTTCCGTAGAATGCCGACCAAGTTGGTGCAAGTGTGCAAAAAGAGGGAAGTAGATGACTGAGAAGGGAATGTCCCTAAAGAGGCGGCAAACAAACATGTTTAGTATCAAAGAAGGGGAGCCAGGTTCAAGTGTGCCGAAAACGCAGTCTCACCGCATTAATGTGGCCCCAAGTCCTCTGTACAACCCTGTGACACCTTTAGTCTTCAGCAGGTCCCTGGTGATCTGTGTGGCTGAGACTGTCCTGAGCTGAGGTGCAGGGCTTGCGTTGTAGGAACGACTAAGGACAGCACTGGTCCCACTCATATTTAGAGTTGTTACCACACTGGGCATCACCCGCTGCTGTGCCGCTGGTGGAAGCAGAGTTACTTCATCAAATTGTATAATATACAGTTTCTTCTCGCTCCTCCTTTCATCGATGAGGTACCACCGCAGCCGCGTTTTTGAAATGGAAAGAATTTATGTCATGAAAGTTGGTAGAGTCTTTGTTTTTCTACACTTAAGCATGTGCAATGTTACTGACTGGAGGCCAACAAGCCAAAATCTGCGTATAATTGACGGCCACTAAAATGCAGTGTAGGGTGAAAAGAAACAACTACATACAAATGTAAACCCAAAAATTCTTTTTAAAAAAATGCTGATAACAATATGGGGTTTTTTCACGACAAACAGGTGAAAAATTGAGGAAAAATCCTACAAAGTCACCGGCCCAAAAAGACTTCTAAAAATTTAAAAAAAAAAAAAAAAAAAAAAAAAAAAAATTAAATTAGTGACAACCTCACCGAGCCTTCCGGCATCCTGGAGCTGGATCTTGAGCATCTCCATGGGCGTGGTGACAATCACCTGGCACATTCCCGCACAGCATCCTGCCAACATCTCCTTAAACACCGGTAGTTTACCGCTGACGACACATGCGCAAAGAAATCAGTTGAAATCAAAACGTTGCCGCGGAAGTGGGATCCAGTCCTTCTCTGTTGCACAACTCACCCATCTTTGCTTAGCTGGTGGCGAAAGAAGTCATTGACGGCGAGTTTAATGGCCTTCTCAGGAGTCACGAGGGTGAGATTGACCGCAGCGCCTACAACGCGGATTTTAAGAAGTTAGGATCATTTGCAAAGAAAAGATCAATAAAAACACTTTGTGATAAACAGTTGTTAGAAAAAGTCAAAACATCCCTGTTAAATTGGAGGTTGATGTCACACTGGCATGACCTGAGGCAGTTTAAATGTGTCGACATTTTTTTTACTGCACACATCCTTTTTGATTTAATATGTCATCTCTGCTCTTGAATGTTGTCAAACTGAAGCTTTACTGTACACCACCCAAGTGGAACCATGATCTGACCCCTTATCTGGAATTTGCTGACATGTCAATCAATGACAGTTGCACTCCAACTTGACAAAAAAACATGTTGGACATGTACAGAATACTGTAGACGATTTGTGATGAAAACATTGCTCCTCAGTATAAAGGTAGCCCACACAAACTCAAGGTAAAAGATGTATTCATCATGTTAATTATATTGACTTAAGTGTACTGATTATTTTCACCAATCAGACGCATGAACAATTAAATGAAGCTTACCTCTATACATGCCAAAGTAACCCTCGGATTTTACCGTCTTTACAAGACAGTCCATCCTAGCAGAAAAACATGTATTAATTTCAGTGATGCTCTGAGAGTTGATTAGATTAGATTTGATTATTTTCATTTCACGCTTCCTTGAGCTGACTTGACTGGAAAATTAAAGCAGAGATGAAAAGATTACCCAAACCACTGAGGGCCACATTACCAATACACAGTACAGGCAGATCTCAAAAAAAGGGAATGTTTTGAAAAAACATTCATTTCAGTATTAAATTCAAAGTGTGAGAATCATAAATCATGTATTTTGTTTACACACAGAGTGAAATATTTCATGATCTTGTTTTCCATAATTTGGAGGTTTTCTGCTTAGATAACAAAACTCAACAGAAGAAAGAATCGAAAACACATTTTTCTTTAAAGAATGTGTCTGTAATTGGCCTTCTGAAAAATATTTCTTTTGTTTTTAAAGCACGTGAATGGTATAGGAGTTTCATATTTTGAATTTAATTACAGTACAGAAATAACAACACATACAATATGAGATCCACCTGTTGGTAGCAACATCAAAAATAAATGTGTGTGTGTGTGTGTGTGTGTGTGTGTGTGTGTGTGTGTGTGTGTGTGTATGAATGCGTGCGTGTGTGCGTGCGTGTGTGTGTATTCATGATAAGATGGTTCTTACATATTCCTGTACAGTTGCTGCCCGCTTCGTTGATTTTGCAGGCGTGTCTTGGCCAGGTCAACTGGGAATACACAGGTGACTCCAACCATGCCAGCAATTCCTCCATTAATCAATTTGGCTGGCAAGCTGAACTCAGGAGAAGGCAAACACACAATGCATATGGCAACAATTGCAAAGAGAGAGAGAGAGAGAGAGAGAGAGAGAGAGAGAGAGAGAGAGAGAGAGACACACACACACACACACACACACACACACACACACACACACACACACACCACACATACACATCCATCCATCCATCATCTGAACCACTTTATCCCCACGAGGGTCATGGGATTGTTGGGGAATGTTATCCCAGATGTGTTGTATGGACTAAGGTTTGACACTGTTAGTTAGCATCATCTAATGAACAAATGAGAACAACCACTGGGAAAAACTGCTGTGATAATTTGTGGTTTCATTGTACATGCATTATATTCAGTATTACTCACTGTGGTGAGTTTGCAGAATTGCGACAAAAGCTAAGCACAATTAACTTGACAGATTAAAAAAAAACATACAGTGACAAAAAAGCAGGTTCCTCCTACCTCATTTCTTGCAGGTGGGCCATGGTTTTGGGTTGTTATGAGTGCAAAAGCACAACAACGAGTAGCCAAGCGTCCCAGAGAGGCGTCCAGAGCAAGGCAAAGAGCAAAGAGTGGCTATGGGTTGTATATATAGACAACTCCAACAGAGCGGCTCCAGGGATAGATCCACTCACATCATTCCATCGCCCCTGTCATGCTAGCCAGGAAATGGAGCCTGGATAGTCACTAGCCTGCCAAAAGCAAACCACAATCAGAAAAGTTGTCAGGGATGCATCACTTAGCTGCTGAAATACTTTTCTTGACATCAAAGCATAGTCTCCTATTTTAAAGCAATATTAAAATGTCTTATCGACAATTCTATTCTAAGAAGTGAAAGTAATCATCAAGTGAAAGCAGGCCCATAACAAGAGTGCCAGATGACGCGCAGGTGTCATTTTCTCCTTCTAAATTTTAACCACTGCCACACTGAATGAAGGAAAGAACAGCCAATATGTGCCTGACGCAATATTGAGAAGACATGAAACTAACAGTAGTCTCCAACAAATTTGTGCTGCATCCAGAGCTGAATGTTTTGGCGAGTAACCGTGCTACAAGAACCAGCATTACGAGATTAACTACATTTCTGAATCATGTGATCATAACTAATATTGTCACTTTAACATTACATAGCTTCAGAACCTCCCATGCATCTCATCTGTTTGGCGTCATGGACATAGCTGCCCTCTGCATGCAGTAGAAGAAAAGATGATCATAAATAGTCTGATAATGCAGCAGAGCGAGATGGAAAGTGCTCCATTGGAGACAATGACAGAGGAGGTGAAAAAGTTGTGTACGTCTTGTGAATTAAAATCACGTTATAAAAAAAGCTCTAATTCATTGAGAACGATGGCCACGTCTGCAGCTACAACATAATGTTTATTAAGTACACACTATTTAGTTAAGTTGTTCAAATTTGGTGTTCATTCATACCCAAAAACAGTATAGTTAAAAAATTGTTCATTATTTACTTTGATCTAGCTGAGCTAGTTGAGCTGGCTACATTTCTCTTGTGAGTAGCTTTGGTGCAGCAAAGCTTCACTTAATGTACAATGACTTGACTAGCTTAGCTCACTTCAATTACCAATTAGGTTTTTCAACACTGTTCCAACCTGATCATATAGTAACACATTTGTGTGAGCTCAAAGATTTTTTTTTCTAAACCAACACATGCAATAGAAATGTAATCAGGTAATAAGTTTACTATTTGTCTGTCATACATATATTGCCCATGGTTTAGTAGCCTATTCCAATATATTGATTGGTAAATGAGGTAATACAGTAGTACCCTAATATATAGTTAATATACTGCCTAGATCAGGGGTGCCCAAACTTTTTGGACCGAAGATCTACTTTTCGATCAACTAACCTCCCGGGATCTACCCTTACCGGCACGCGGCGCGCGCACACACACACACGCACGCACGCACGCACGCACGCACACACACACACACACGCACGCACACACACACACACACGTACCGTTTGAAAGTGCTTCCCTCAGCTTTCTAGATTCCTATTCTTGCCCGTGCCCTCGGTGAATTGTACACGAAGCAAACTCTGAATGAGAATAATGACGATAAATGATAGAGCGCAACAGCTCTGATCACAAGCTGCAATTGCAGACTGCTGAGTGCTAACAACTTCCAGAGACTGATAGGATGATTAGGGTGCAGCGTACATTAACACAAAAAAATATATTACTAACATGTACAGAAATATATTACTATATGTACAAAGACAGACAAATGGTTGTTTGTTTTTTTTCTCCTCGACGCTCCTCGGATCTACTTGGGACCTGTCTTAGATCCACCGGTAGATCAGGATCGACGTAATGGGCACCCCAGGCCTAGATGCTTACTTGTTGTACTTCATAATGCAGCTCAGTGAAAACGTTCCAACATTCACAGAATGAAAGCGTTGTGGCAGGCCAATTTGAGCCACCAGATGGCAGAAAAAGACAATCTCGACAGCACTTGAGTGAGACTCAAGTTGACTACACCAGTTGGTGTAATTCTCTTCGGGTGGCTGTAATCTAAAAATATTATCCAAACAGAAGAGAAAATGTTAACGGAAGTCCCTTATACTAATTCCATGTCATAAAAGTGGTGTCAAGATTCAGAAGAACAGGTGGAAGATGAGAAGGCCACCTGTCACAGCTTGCTTGGAATTAAACATGATGCCTCGTGGGTATATTTTATTGTCATTTTTAAATGAAGGCATCCAGGCTGAATTGCATCACCAGCACTTTGCTTTGCTCTAGTAGATAGTGCCACAAACGAGTTATTAGAAAGTAAAGAAAAAGTATATCCTGTTAAACAGGAAAGAAATGTATTCAGGAGTTTTGTTCTTGGGCTGAAGCTTTTTGGGGCCCTTTTTTGGGACTTCTCCTGAGGAAAAGGATATAGTTTGACCCAAATCATTGCTGGAGTCCTTGAGGAGAGTCTTATTAAGAACCCTTGGAATCTGGACACAGTCACACCTTTCCTCCCACATACTTGTCCACCTCTTAATTTGAATTTTCCACGCCAAAGAATTTTTCCTATTATTTTACCTCATTTTGAGCTGTGTACACCAGTGGTCCCCAACCTTTTTTTGTGTCACGGATCGGCTGAGACAAGTACATGCTTTTCACGGACCTCCAACCATTTTTTTCATTGCTTTTATATTGCCAGTTTTACAGCACTGCTACTGACAACAAAGATAATTATTGAGTAATTCAACATTTTATTAACATTCATTAATTTCGAACAGTGTTATTCTACTGCACAACAAATGTAGAATAAAATACAATAACTACTAAGAAATGGACCAATTAGGAATAATAAATACGCCTTATAATGTAAACATAATATTTTTTTTTATTTCGATCCTACCTGCGGCGTCAGCATCATTGCTATTTGTAAATGGGACTCGATTGATGGCTGCCGGCTAGTTATTAGCGACTAAACTGCTCGTTTACGTGGGCAGGCTGTTCAAACTCCGCTCGCATTTTTGCTATTAGTTCAAATGATTCAACGGGTTTCTTGTATTGTCTTCTTTTTGACGACCTATGACGCACAACAGCTTTTTCCTCCACGTCGTATTCGAGATCCCGCCAGGGGAGGAACTTCTCTTGTCAAAATAGCTTCATCTTCGGAAGTCATGCCTGCCCATCGCGTTTTGCAGCAGTACGTTTGGTCAATTTGTTACAAGTTCTGTTAATTGTTTCGGCTTTCATTTATTGGCGGATTCTGTTTATTTCAACTTGCAAACCAATGTTAGAAGGACTCCGATTGGCCAAAGGTGTTCACGTTTCCGGCTCGTCTGATGGAGTAACTGCTCACAACACAGCTTGCAGGTCTGTCTCTGTGCGGCCAGGTCCCAAACGGACCGGGACCCGTCCCGGAACTGGTGGTTGGGCCCCACTGGTGTACACCATTCACCTCCTTCACACAGACCCCTAAGGTCCTCAGGGCCTCCAAATTAATCTAAACAAATCTCTTCAAAATAATCAGCCCAGTTGGGGAAGATAGTTTACCAGTTGCCAGTGGTGACGGTTTTTTTTCTCCATTGGCCTCACTTATCAAAGCTTTATTCTAATCGTTAATTTTTTTTATCAAGTTGTACAGACCTGAATGATCCCAAAGGAAATTAACAGGCATTTTATTTACTGCAATATGCCATTTACTCTTGTCTTCGATTTAATTGATTTCAAACGCTTCAATCCTTTGCACTTTTTGAATTATTTTTCAAGATGGCTTAATTTGAACAAAATGAGAATGGAAACACATACATTTGTGCTCCCGGGCTTAAAAGGCTTATGTATGTCAGTTTTTATTCATGAATGTGTTAAAATCTGTATTAGTGTGCATTTCTCATTGGCATAAATAATCCATTCAACTGGTGGGTGCAACGTATAAAGAGGCAGGTTGCATATGATGTGCCTTTCTCTGATGCCCCATTTTGCAGAAAGCTAATACAAGGCCTTATATTTTGAGGATGCCAGCAATTCCTGGAAGCTGAAATGACTCCACTTCTATTGTGTGGTTGTTTATTTTGTCCGTTGCCGCTGCATTTTCGGAGGCTGTATTTGAAGGCTGAATATGTCATAATATTGCACCAAGGAATTGCAGCATTCTCTCTGCATGCCTACAATGCATGGTTAGACCAATAATGATGCAGGCCATGAGTTGGGGCACAGCTAGTGCCTTCATCTGCTATTCAAATGCATTCAACCCATGAGAATCGAGTGTGTTACATTACATGAAGCACAAGATCATGCAACATGAGCCAACTGGCCCCAAATTTGAGATGCTCCTATATACTTAATTGAGTACCGAGCACATGGGAGTCATTCACACAATCACGTGCACTGCCATAAATTCATACATAATTCATTTGTTCAATTCATCTGCGCATGTGTCTGTACGTAATTGTGGACCTTGTCTGGGAAAGTTGTGACTATAAACAGCTGACTGTTGACTGAAAAGAAGCTGTCAGCACTGAAAGCCTTCTTTCTGTATTTGTAATTCATAAGATTGCTTCAGGTGATATCGTATGTCTAGCTAAGCATCAGGCAACTAATGACGAACCACAATGTGGAAGACGACAGAATTTGAGTTGACCCAGGTCCGATTAGAAATATATGCTATTAAATAAAAACAAGCTTCCTCCTTTGAATGCGATTTTTATTTAAAAGTCTGGTGTTTGATTTGAAAGGTGTTCTAATGTGTCCCAAACTAGTGCTGAAGTCAAGCAGGCATCGGTCGCCCTACATTACAACTCAAATATAGCTATGCCAATTAAGGCCAACTCTCCTATGCTACATTAGGCATGGGAGACAAACCATTCTATATCACCATATTCTTTATCTCTCAATGTGGGAGTTGGTGAACCCGGTCATTAAAAAAAAAAAAAAAAAAAAAATTACACTGTTGTGTTTTCTTCAATTTCTTGTACAGTACTTTTGAACACTTGGTATCATGAAAGGTATATCATGTGACTACTAGATCAAAAAGAAAACATGGAATGCCTGAAAGCATCGTTTTTGGCATTACAATACTATAGCTAATGACGTAAGACCTCAAGTGATTTTGGTCATCATCAAGACAACTATCAGTGTGAGGTCAACACTGGCTCTGAATGGAGGCCTGTAGCTGGCCATGAGGGGCGACCATGAAATATGAGAAAAGAAGCCAACTTGAAAAAGTTGAAAGAAGTGATAGCAAAGAAGGAGGAAAAGCAGAGTGCACAAGCAGTGAACCGATGAGGTATGCTCGTGGGTGACAGAAGGGGAGAACGAGGGCTGGCAAGAGGAAAGGAGAGCTTCTGTCAAACGGAAGCGGGACACTGTCCAGTAAAATCACCAGAGTGCCGGTGAGCGTGTGTGTGAAAGAAGTGATAGCAAAGAAGGAGGAAAAGCAGAGTGCACAAGCAGTGAACCGATGAGGTATGCTCGTGGGTGACAGAAGGGGAGAACGAGGGCTGGCAAGAGGAAAGGAGAGCTTCTGTCAAACGGAAGCGGGACACTGTCCAGTAAAATCACCAGAGTGCCGGTGAGCGTGTGTGTGTGTGTGTGTGTGCGTGTGTGTGCGCGTGTGTGCGCGTGTGTGCGTGTGTGCGTGTGTGTGTGTGTGCGTGTGTGTGTGTGTGTGTGTGTGACCAAAATAAGATACATGCTGCATGGCCAATGATGTGAAAATTGGACCACTATAGGTTTGAGAAAGTCATTCAATTCTGATCTGAGAAATGTACCAAAGACACTGAGGAAAACTCTAGGCCCCCTGCATAATAGTCCCCTCAATCTGGGATTTTAAAAAAATTATTTATTTATTTTATTAATACAAAAATATGAGTGTTCACACGATTTTATAGTATGCATGAAAAATGAAAATCATTAGATATTAAAGCATGCATGCAGACTTATACTACA
>NW_017805983.1:4454655-4455065 GCF_001891065.2 Hippocampus comes
CGTGTACACATACGTTTGTGTGTGTGGGTGTGTGTGTGCTTACATCTGAGATCAAATTTGCTACAGTGAAAAACCCCCTGTTGTGAAAAATTTCTTGCTGCAAACATGATTTCGTTGTAGAGGAGTTTCACTGTACACGAATTAAGTTGCAGTTTCCAGTGATAGCAATGGCGAGTGATGAAAAAAAGCGGAAAGGGGCGTGGCCTGGACCGGGCGTGGCCCTAGGTGGGGGTGTGGCCTGTATGGGGCGTGGCCTGTATGGGGGCGTGGTTACTTACAAAAGCGGCACTAAACATGCTGAAGATGAAGTGTATTGAATTTACACCAGTGGTGTCAAACATACGGCCCGCGGGCCGGATCCGGCCCGCAAAGGAGTTTAATCCGGCCCGCGAGATGATTATGTAAAGCAG
>NW_017805983.1:4455784-4456354 GCF_001891065.2 Hippocampus comes
ATTACTTGTATTCCTAAAGTGTTGTGTAAATGTGATAAAAAGCTGTTGATTCTTACCTCATACAGTGATAGTGAAGCCCCACACTGTTTACTATATATGGGTTGTAAATGTATTTTATTACATAAAGTGGATTTCTATTTACAGTATATAATACAACAATAAACAGTTTCATGAGGTAGAATACTTTATTTTCTCTTCATTTTAAGCGTTTTAGCAAGCGCTAAAAGCTTATTGGTCCTCTCCGTCTTTTTC
Source organism: Hippocampus comes (assembly GCF_001891065.2). Classification (NCBI taxonomy): domain Eukaryota; kingdom Metazoa; phylum Chordata; class Actinopteri; order Syngnathiformes; family Syngnathidae; genus Hippocampus; species Hippocampus comes. Next base: position 4,456,037 of record NW_017805983.1, read on the forward strand.
CACTCTCTTTTTAGCCAACTCCTCTTGTTTTTACACATGCTCCAGGCTGTCGAAAAGCGCTTGAGATCGAGTAGTTACTTTTCAGTAGAAATGTCTGTTTTCGGTGTTTCACCACGGTTGCGTGACTCTGTAAAGCTTTCCATCCTCTCGATCCGTATAGAATGACATCGTCACACACTGTACATAGAGCTTTACCGGCGACATCGAGCTTTTTCACGAAATCCGACACAAGCACAATGGTTCCTCTTTACTGTTTCCTACTGGGGACACCGTGAGCTTTCTATCCAACCACTCCCATCGAAACGTGTTTTTCAGATC
>NW_017805983.1:4456559-4459676 GCF_001891065.2 Hippocampus comes
TGACGATAAGGTCCCTGCCCCCCACTAAAATTTTCTCAACGGATTTAGACGATTCACAAAAATGATCAATTTAAGAAATAAAACGGCGGATTTCCGCGTATCCGCGGAAAATTGCAATCACTGAGTTTAAAAAACACTAGTAAGATTTGAATGTAGACTCAGCTCAATAATGGCTTGCAATTTTGAAAGTGCATAGTAGTGATAGTCAACAAGCCAACGTATATTCAGGCACAACAAAATAACAGCGCAAGCAAAACTGGGCTAGCATTAGAACTGCAGGCAAGCAAATATTAGCTACTGGTGCTATGCTGGTAGCATGACTTATTTGGGATAGATAGATCGATCGATCTATCGATGTCCTACTGAGCAAAAAAGACGCTTTCTCATTAGGGCCAATTTTATCCTGCCTGGAAGAAATCAAAACCTGGATGGCACAAAATTTCTTGAATTTCAATGAAAAGAAGACAGAGGTAATACTGTTTGGTCCCAGTGGCCCTTGTACATCCCATCCTGTAAAATTGGGCCCACTGTCTCTTTATCATAAGTCAACAGTCTCAAACTTGGGTCTTAAACTGGACAGTGATTTTAAACTTGACCGGCAAATTGGTGGCGTTGTTAAATCCAGCTTCTTTCATCTTAGACATCTGGCTAAAGTAAAACCTCTTCTTTCTCATTAGCACCTTGAGACAGTAATTCATGCCTTCGTCACATCCCGGCTCGATTACTGCAATGCACTTTATTTTGGAGTCAGCCAATCCTCCATTAAGCACCTCCAGCTGGTCCAGAATGCTGCTGCTCGCCTCTTGACTGGTACTCGTAAGAGCAAGCACATAACTCCTACTCTGGCATCCCTTCACTGGCTCCCGATACATTTTAGAGTTCTTTTCAAGATCATATTATTTGTTTTCAGAGGGGATCGAGCCTTTTCCGTTGCTGGTCCCTCTCTCTAGAATGACCTCCCACTGAACATTCGGCAAGCCCCCTCGCTGCCCATCTTTAAAACGCGCCTCAAAACTCACTTGTATTCTTTGGCATTTGACTCAGCATGACTCAGAATTGATCTTGGTTTTGCTCTTTGGTGCTTTCGACCGTCTTTTGTTATTGATTTGTTGCTTTGCTGTTGTGTATGTTTGTTGCTCCATGTACAGCACTTTGTATGCAGCGATGGCTGTTTGAAAGTGCTCTATAAATACAGTTGAGTTGAGTTGAAATAGATAGATAGATAGATAGATAGATAGATAGATAGATAGATAGATAGATAGATAGATAGATAGATAGATAGATAGAAAGTGAGAGAGTGGCGAGCCAAAGCTCATCAGTCGCTCTCTTTCAATGGCTGTTGGCCTTGAAGCCTGCCTGCCAGCTCTGAGTGACACATTTGGCACCGACGTGTTTGCTCTGAGTCCTCAAAACCAATGATGCAGTTCACTTTTATCCCCACAGATGTGCTTTTGCTTCCTCTTTAATGGCACAATTTAGTTGACCACATTCTTTCCGTCTTTTTTTTTTGTCTCTCCCGGTAGCGCAGGCGTTTTAATGATAAGTGTGTTTTTCAGCCTGGTTTCACGGCACCCACGGAGGTGCTTCTCATTAAGGATACAGCCATTCACCACGAAACATAATGGGTCTCTCACACCTCTGTTTGCCTTTTACGAGTCTTGCTGGCGCTCTCTCGGCGACACGTGGTGTGTGGACGGGTTTTAGAGACAATATAGTCAACAGTATCCACTCGTAACAGGCTGCTGTCGGAAAGGGGAATAATAGGAGAGTACATTTCTGTCCCTTCGTGTTCAATCTCCAGTAATTACTGTTTTTACATTTTTCTTTACCAAAAATGTACAAGTACAGTTAAGGAAAGGGAATATCATACACAAGATAACTCAATGAGCTTCACATAATTAAAAGTATAACATTGTAAAGCATTTACAGTAAAAACTGATTTTTAAAATTACTATTAATGCCTAGTTTGTTAGGTATCCTATGGAAAAGTAGTGCTTGTCATGTTTGAGTCACAGTTGATGGATCCTAGCTCTGGCTCTCTGGTGTCGAGCCTGCATGTTAGATTCAATAAAGACTCTAAATTCTCCACTGGTAGAAATGCGGGTGTGAATGGTTGTTTGTCTACAGCTGCGCTGCTTTTGGCTAGCGATGTTGGCTGGACGCCGCCTCTTGCCCGAAGTCAGCTCCGACAGGCTCCTGCTCACTGACGATTCTAATAATAAAACGTGCTATAGAATATGTTCCCAAAATGTCACAGCTGAGCAGAACATTTGCAGATGGCGCCTCAGAGGTGCAATGTTAGGCGTTTTGCATGCATTAAGGATAAGCATGACTGGACAGTGTCCCTCATTAGGACGGTGATTTAAAATTCACTCCATTGATGGTTGTCGGCATTTGTGCATAAGCACCAGAAACCTTCACTGATGAGGCGATTACAGTAAATATTCCCATCCCCGGAATTCTATGAAAAGGAATTTCCTTCACCCGGAACAAAAACCCGTGCATTAACATTTTGACTACGATATTACATGTTACCGGAACTTACGTAGGCGGAAATTCCACTACCCGTAACCCGGATTGAGACGGCATGCCGCGGGATCTTAAATACACGCAACGCCCACCCGATGCTACGGAACGACGACACTGAGACACATTTTCACTTCGCGTTTTTCGATCATCAGATTCGAAACGACGACGTGCAAGTGAGTTTTTATTGGCGTGCGTTTTACTGTAATTGTGAATGATTTTAACTTTATTCACTTAACGTCCTGTAGAACGCGGCACTAGCTTAAAAGCAACACCCACTCGACACGACCGAAGAAACATGTTCGCTTCGCCGTTTTCATTCATCAGATTCGAAACAAAGACGTGTAAGTGACTTTTTATTGGCGTGCGTTTTACTGCAATTGCGAAAGATTTTAACTTTATTCACTTACGTCGTGTAGATCATGGCATCGAAACGTAGAAGAACTGTAATGACTGGAGCGGAGCGAGTGAAATGCATCCGTTTGAGCGAGGATGGACACAAAGTTAAAAGCATCCAGCAGACACTTGCAGTCGGAAAGACGCAAATCTACGAAACTTTAAAAAACAAGGCATCGATTCAACTCCTGATGA
>NW_017805983.1:4460405-4465405 GCF_001891065.2 Hippocampus comes
ACAGTATATTTTTGTATTTTATTGATTGTGTTGTTACACGTGCATTTTGCCAACATACTTGCAGGTTCATAAAGGACATGTACCATGCTCATTTCCCAAATGAGGAATTTCTGTTCTCAGGACAAAATGGACAGCGCAAACACGAGTCCGCACTAGAGAATATTTACTGTATTCGCCAAGCTGTGACCTGTTTGCTCTCTCTCTCTCTATTGACCGTGCTTCTAGCTCCATCTTTCCGTCACATGCACAGGTACTTTTATTTTCAGAAAATAAACTATTGCCCGTCGCAAGCTCAAGGTGAAATGTCTGTGTGAATGCAAATTGTAAATGCTTGGACTAAAGCACAAATGTGTAAGGTATTATTCCTATATCAAGAGCTCAGTAAGTTGGAGGTATTCGTGTCCCTGGTGAGACAAATAGAAAACGTGATGAATGTTAAATGGGGAGTTTGGCACTCTTTTTATAGACTCCAGTATAGGCGAGCTTTGAGTTGAGAAAAAAAATCTTTTTTTACAGATACCCAGATAGTTCTCTGTTGAATTTTATTTTGATTTGATTCAATTTTCACACACCTGCAGCCCATTCACATCTGCGACATTTTCATACTAACGAGTCACATGCCACCAGCGAGCAAAAATGAGTAAACGGGCCCAATTTTGACATTTTCACTCAGGGGTACACTCACTTTTGTTGTCAGCTATGTAGACAATAATGGCTGTATGTCGACTTATTATGAGGGGACCGTCTATTTACAAAAGCAAGCTTATTTACATTGTAGCAAAGTGTCCTTTGAACAAAATATTTACCATATGTAAAGGGTGTCTCTGTTTTGAGATATCATAATAAACAATAAAACATAAGCAGTGCCTCTCTAGTTTCTGCATAATCCAAGCAAACATACGCTTAAACCCAGGAGTTGGTTCCTGCGTCATTACAGTAGCCATCTGTCAGCAGGCACACCGCTTTGGCTATGTTTATGTGTACGCATACACTGAACATCACGTGCCAAACAACGCACCCGTGACCCTAGTGACCCCCCCTCCTCCCCCCGCCCCGCCCAACGTACAGCGGGCCACCAGGGTTCCGCATCATGCGCTACATTCAATCAATAATGGAAGTGAAAGGTTTTCATTCACTCATTTTTTTTCTCCATCTACTCCCACGTAATAGTGGCGCTCAGCTGCCAAACACTGATGTCATTGTCCGACAGCGCATGATGAAATGATGAACATTTAAAGCATAATAATCCCACAGTTTAATCCGAACTCGTCTGATGTGCCTACACAGAGACTATTTGTTTGGCCGTCTAACATGCAAGTTTTGGACTGGGATGGAGCACACATTTGCGCTTCAATCAGCTTCCAATGGTGATCTCACATGAAAGATGTTTTCTTTCTCAGTGAGTGAGTGAGTGAGTGTGGAGTTGGTGAGTGAAGCAGGGAGGGCTGGCAGTCAGAGAAGAGCAAAGTAATTCTTCCCAGCAAAGCGCAGACGGTCGTGCTTGAGCAGGAGCTGCAGTTACATCCCCTCTTTTCTCCTTCGCGCTCCAGACTGCGAGCATTTTCTAATCATCGTCTGTTGCCCTCTCAAGTCCAGACGGATCCACTGGTCCCATTTTGGACAGTTTGGCTGCAAACGAGCACGCCCACATTTCTCCAGAGCCGCCACAACTCAAGGTAAGAACTCACTGGTGCATGATACACGGCAAGCGGAAACATAAAAGAAAGGTTATATCATGATCATGCCGACGATGAGGAGGGTGGTGGTGCGAGTGCCAGCAGTTGTGCATGGCAAAATCAATTTGCTCGAAATTGACTTGTTGATTTGCCTGTAATTTCCAGCATGCAAAAGATAGCCGTAAAGTGTAACTATAGTTTTTTTGTTGTTGTTGTTTTTTTGCCCTTGCATTGAATAACATACGGCTTTTCTTTTCCGTGGTGAATGGAGAGTCCTTTTTGGTTCTGTTCACTTTTGAGTGCTTTTGTTGCGCCATCCTGAGATCTGTTGACTGAAAGCTTATGTGGAATCAAGGCAGATGCTCGGGGGTTTTAAGTGCACGTTTGAAATAACTGCAAACATTCAGAGAGAAAGAGAAGGCGGGGCTAGTTCATCTATGTGCTCTAAAGCATGATCTGTGCATTAAGTGCCATCAGCAACATTTCTCATTGCAACGATTTGAAATAATCAGGATTTGTTTGTAGTTGTTCGGTCAGGGAACATGTAGTAGTTCATCATTTTATATATAGTAAAAAAAAAAAAAAAAGCTGAAGAATGTGGGCACGTCAGGTATAATATCACCAGCGGGGAAAGTAAAAGGATTACCAAAAGGATTGGCCTGCAGGAATAATGTGAGTGTGAAATATTAATCTATTAATCTCATCTATGGCGTCACTGCCTCTTGGTTTGCAGGAGCAGTATTTTATTTACATTTGGAATCATTTCCAGAGACCTCTTTTTGAGTTTGTCGAGAGGATTCAGCCTAAAGGGGAAAAGGCTTTCAAACCAGGTGTGTGTTCGGTCCTTTTCGAGTGCTCACTTTTTAATGGTTAAAAAAACCAAAACAATGGCCGTGCACCATGCACGCAGTGTGGAGTGTATCAAATAAATGGCCACCAAATGTTTATGTTAACTTTTGTTGTGTGACAGCTGATTTAATTATTTAATCTTTAGATTTATGTTGAGCATATATAGCTGTATAATTTCAAAACCAATGCAAGGTGTGACTATATGAATTTAAATATGAATCTAAAACAAAGTGCTAATTGAATGTGTCTCCAATAATGATAATTGAAAAACTGCTTTTTTAAATTTTTTTGTTTGTTTGTTTGTTTTACAACTCTTGTGCTAAGTTCAACTTGATTGTGCATGTGTACCAACTGAAACATCTAATTTGTGCATTGCTACACAGGAATCATCTTTTATGATTTTGCCACATAGTTTTCTGGCTGTTTTTACAAATGTTATAGAATTCAAATTTGATTATGCTTGGTAGGAAAGTTAAGCCGCAGGCCAAGGTCTTTATTTTGGTGCAGATCTCTACGCAGGTGTGAAGCTTGCTTTTTATTTGCTTTTCATTCTGCTGGGTTGAACTGGTGACCTTGCTGAATGAAAAAAAAAAAGCTACAGGGTGTATTTCATGGCCATCTATTCATATGCGAATTCTCTGCAGATATATTTTCACAGATTTCTCGCTTTTGCCATGCAAGTCGCTAAAAAACTCTTTAAAGGAGCTGCCTCTTTTTATGTTGTTTTCATTCATCTGATTTTTTTTTTGTTCTTTTGGTTTCAGGACGTCATTGATTGAAAACAAGGAAACATAATCATGGTGTAATCAGTAGCTTTACTGGTAACAGATCACTTTTAGAGAATCTTTTTGTTATGTGACCAAAGTCTCTTTTATTAAATGTATAAAATATACAACCATTAAACCTGAAAAAAAAACCTGAGCATTATTATCATTTAAATTATTCAATGCAGGATCAAGATAGTGCCGCATATCTGGTTCTGGCCAAGCAGATAAATAACATTTCAATTTCATTTATGATTTGATCAATCGGAGATCTAACAGCAAGCTGTGTGTTTGGTGCTCTATGGACATCAATATCTCATTATCGTGTAATGCGGCACAAACGCAGTAAGATGTGCAAAAATGCAAATGTTTTCCTTCGCTATGCGATTGAGAATACGGTCCACCTGAATCTATTGCTTATACAGGCGAGTGGAATATGAGGAAACAAACAATTAGCTTTTTTTTCACACATCCAGGTTAGATAAGTGCCTGCTTTAGGATATGCTGAAAACACGGCATATGTTTCCCCTAACTTCATTTGGTGCTGGAGGTTCCTTATGTCCGTGTTCATTTTATGCCTCCTTGCATCTCATCTGCAGCCCCTCCTTGTCCTACTGAATCCCTTGTATATCATCCTGCCGTTTATCTCTTCCATCTAAAACTACCCACCAATTTATTTTTGATGTGCAAACGACCTTCTTAAACATTTACTGAAGGAATTAAATAAGAGGGCAGCAGGTAGACGGAGAGTCAAGAATTAACCTGCTGATAAGCAAGTCAAATAAAAATTTCCTCAGAAAATGCAGAGAGATCATAAACAATTGGCAGGGTGGTGCAATAAATAAAAAAATTAACCATGTTACTAAAATCGAAGTACACATGACACAGAAGAGAAAACTTGAGCAAGCACAGCATTGGTTTCCTGAGGAGAGCAAAAGATCAAAGCTGACGAGCACGGATGACCAAATAGGCATACAGCAAAATATTAAAAGTTACAAACAGACATGGTGACGGCTGGCTGGTTTTATTATAGATAGGGTTGTGGATTGTGGCACAGTTTATCAGTGATGCCAGCAGATGATATCCACCCACTGGCCAACTGATTCTTAATCATCAGTTTGTTTCCATTCAAAGCCTGAGCCATACTTGGCATGTGTGCAAGACCACAGTTTTTTGGGGGGGACTGCATTTTACACACACGTTCTTGAAAAAGATACAGTACATACTGTGCAGCGACTCCCATCTCTGAAATAGCAATATAAAGCGCCTTATTGCATTACATCACATTCCCCAAACGCAGAAGCACCACAGCTTGTAAGCTAAATGCGATCGAGTGATTCACTACTGTTAACCATCTTTGACTGTTAGCCATTATTCCTAAAATTCACTCAAATGAAAGGAAGACAAACTAAGGATGGGGGAAAACTGATACCAGGTATCGCTTTCATGCTGACACCGACCTTAGTTTAAGGTATCGAGCCGTCACGAAGGCTGCCGATTCCAGTCACCAAGACCAGTTGGTGGCACCCTACAATTAGGAAGTAAATGCCATGTGAGGTTGATGGAACATTTTTCTGAGTGAACTGCATTCCTGCCAATCCTCTCAAATGCCCATTAAGATGCGTTTTCTGTATTAGTGTTTAGATTTTACACATTTATTTGCAAAGTAAATTTGTGCATGGCTAACACAACATTTTTCGCTTTTGAATTC
>NW_017805983.1:4470405-4517730 GCF_001891065.2 Hippocampus comes
TTGGAGTGTCATTGGGGAAATGTGTTCATCTTCCAGATTTGCGAGGTCAGAGATGGCCTGGCTCACAGTCTGTTCTCATTCATCCCAAAGGTTTTGTCTAAGTATAGAATAGTGTGAGATGTCTTTCTATGTGTCGAGCTCAACCCTTCATTTATTCATTAATTGATCAAGAGGTGTCTCATGCAATGTAGTGTGAGTTTAGAATATTTTGATGGGTCAGGGGTAAAACTATTCACACTCTGAATACGTACGGGCATGCAATCCCTCGGGGAATTGGTTCAGGCAAATTTCCGTTTTATGATGGAATGACATCATTATTTAATGAGCAGAATTCTTCCCCTCTCCCAAAGATGGGAACCCTGAATTGAATTCAAGGTCCACAGGTCTACCAGATGCTATAAGGTATGAGCAGTATATGTTACCGTGTACACTTTCCAAAAATAGAGCGGGCCTCTCCTCAGCTTCACTGCCAAGACCTCGTTGTTCCAAAGGTTCTCAGTGTTATCACCTCCTACCCAAAACTCCTTTCTCCTCATTGTTTTTCTTTGTTTTCTCTCTGTCACCACAGGAGAAGGTTAGTTCTCAATCATCCTGAATATTAAAAAAAAAAAAAAAAAACTAGGACTTGAAAAAAATGAGAATGATCAACTTCCAGGGAACAGTTCTCACGTTGATTCCTCGGTGCCCTTTACATCTGTCACCCTCACCACGTTGGCTGTCTTTCATTCTTCATCTCAATCTTATTTTCCCCTCTGATCACAACTCATCCTCTGACGCCACAGCTCATTCGTCATCGCGCTTTCTGATGGTGTTCTTTTTTCTGCTTCTCACTCTCAGCGTAAAGCTCACACCTGCACCCCAAATGTTGTGAACCAGGATTTAGTGTATTCCAAAAAACAATGTTAATTCTTCTTCTTCTTTTGACTTATAGCGTGGAAACCAACCAAAGGGAGAATAAACATGTCAGTAGTACTACACATGACTTTGACTGTACATTTCAAAGAATACAGCTTTCACATGCCGAAAGACATTTTAATCAAACACATGAGATTGCATCTGTTAAATTGAACTGCACTATATAATGACGAGAACTGATTGTAATGTTCACCCCCGCTGACATACTGATAGAGAAATCTATGAACAAAATTGTATCATGTTTAAAGTTTCGGTTAATTTGGGCATGTCTGGACATAGTCAGCGCAGAGGTGTCGGCCGTTTGGGCGGAGGGCCTTTTCTTGAGTAATCACGTCAAAGCAAGGGGTGGCGAACAGATGGAAGAAAGCTAGATTCAATCACAGAGTGGGAATAAACAAATTGCGAACAAAGAGTTGTTGAATACCAAAAGACAGTTTGGAACAGCTGTCGCGCCCAGGTGGACATTTGTCATCAGCAAAGTCTGTGACTTGTGTATTCGGGTAGATCAGATCACTACCCAGGGGCCGGACCGGGGGGCGCGGTATGCAAATCTCGGGGGCAGTGTCTTTCTTGTATTTTGCAATAAAAGTTCGAACCGGCGGAGAGGGAGCCGAGAGTGTGATCATCGGAGCAACTACCGTCGTTCGCTCTCAGAGATCCCATCCCGCCGATATTGAAGACAATTTTCCTGTGTGCCGAGTCATTTCTTTCACTTTGTCCGAGAAAATCTCTGACACATACCTTGCGCCACGGGCCAGTTTCTCACCAGCAGTATTCCCACAGACCAACGTAGAAATACATAGAAACTGACCATTGCGCTGAATGTAGCGTGCAAAAGCGAGTCTCGTACGTCCACTCTTCTTTGTCTTTTTGTTTTGGCCATTGCAGAAATTCCACAAAGATAGGATATTGGAAATCAAAGTAAAGCTGATTTTTCAGTGCTTTTTGACAGTTTTGTTGGCGTCTATGCCAGCCAGTCGCCACCTATATTACGCAGAAAGGTCTTGGTGCATAAGAATTTGAAGCTGAAGTGAGAAACCCCTACTTGAAGCAGGATTGCTGATATTGTGTCCTGAATGCATTTTTCTTTTTTTTAAGCTTTAGGCTCTTCTTTTCTCTTATCATTTGACCTTTTTTCCCACTTTTCCTACGAAGCTCTCCAAAGACTCTTGTTTTTTGGGTTGTTTTTTTTTTTTGTTTTACTAATTTTTGCTAGCTTGAGGGCTTATTTTTTTTACTACCGTATCACCTTACCAAGATGTGCGGCATGTGTACTGATGCACATGCCCCTGAGTTTTGCAATAAAGCTTCTTTTGGACTCTGATGAGCAATAAAAGTATTTTTTGTTGACTCCCTGTGCACCTCCGTACCAAATGTGCCAAGAGCTGGTACCAATCTGCATCCCAGTTGGTAACAATCTCCAAAGGTGACAGTGTCAATTGTCAAAATGTTGTGGCCAATGAGCGTATATTTAATCCAAAATCACATTGATCATGATCAAGACCACAAAGACTTCCAAGAAATGCACTCTCTTAACATCGCGTTCAATAAAGGTAAACGAGCGCACACATCAATGAAGACTCAAAAGGCATTTCTCATCCCTATGAATCATTTATATGGGGTGCAGGCTCTATTTTATCGGCGTCATTCCGCACCCACAGTTTGTTCCATCGCAGAAATATGACTCCTCTTCTTTTCACAAATCATAATTATTGCCTCCATGTGAAATCTCCTCTCAAATATTCAAGAAGTCAGAAGAAGTAAGAGCTATTGGCCGTTATTCCGTGAGCACTGTTCTTCTATGAGCTAGTCATCCTCTTCCTCTGATTGTGAGAACATGTTCACGTCAAAAATTATTTGTAATACAATGCAGGTGGAGACATTTGAAGTGAGGTTCCATTGCATGACATTCACAGTTAATATTTCATAGTGCACTACTCAACGAAATGCTACTCAGGAGCCCAGCTTGGTGCCTGCAGGCTAATTCCCTCATGGTGACACGCACTGTGTCCCTCCTTAACATGTAAGTCTATTTGTCGCATATTGTGTGAATAAGTCTTAAGGAATAACACACTCCGAGCATACACTCGGATTACTCTGTGTACTATTGAAATGCATTTCTACTTCCAGGTAACTGAGGGGTGTGTTCATATCCTGAGCACTACACTCATTGGCTCAGTAAAAAGCAGCAGTGAAATTGTATAATTCACTCTATTGGACATCAGATGGACGTGTGTTTACATGCTATGACAAAATATTCACGTTTGAGACAGAGGAGAGTTCATTGGGGTGAAACAGAGAGTTGGGAGTCAGGATGAAGACTAGTATTTCCTGTGACCTGTGCCGTCCGTATACAGTGTTTATGTTATTCCTTTGTTTTTGTCTTCCTTACAGCTTCTTTCACTTCCTTAATGATCTTTTTTTTTCATGTATTTTTTTGTCTTCACTTAACCTTCCCATGCTTCACTTTCCTCACTCTAACTTTCCCACGAGACCAGATGTCCTAATTTACTTGTGAAGACTTGAGCGGCATCACCCGTGCAGTCAAAGGAGTGGGTGCACAGCAGAATCGTACATAACACACTGTGAGGAGCCGAAGGTGGTTTCTACATTATGCTTGATATCGCTTGTGCAGATGGGACTGAAAACAACTGCCTCAGTCACACAATGTAAAAAGCCCGAGTGCAGCTGTGTGCTCTTACACTTACAAACTCACTGAAGGAACGGTAGAAAAATAAGTGATACGGCCTTACTACAAAGGGCATTTGAAACCCATAGTCAGGCATTTAATAATATTTTGCACATAAATAGGTGCGTGTAATTGCTGAGCACAATAATTACTGCAGAAGGAAAGATTATGATATAAATGTAAGTAGTGAAACATTAGTTATATTTAACTAAACCAAGGTTTGCTCTCATTGTGATATGGTGTACTGCGATATGCCAATAAATGTACTGGAAATTATTATTACATTTTTGGTTCTATTGTATTGCAATAGGTGCTACTCAAGCTAATATTCTTAGGTCATCTTATTTTTAGTCAAACACAAAAAAATGTTGAATTATTCATGTTAATATTGAACAAACAAGATAAAATAGTCAACAGGGTTTTTTGGGGTTTTTTTGTTTTTTGGGGATTTTTTTTTAGAATCATATTAAAGGGTTAATTTTTCTGTGGCCACTCTACGATGTCAAAGTGCTGATCAGAGGAGTCATGTTATGATTTTGTTTTTGTTGACATTTGGTTTTGTTTCCTCATGTTCCTTTTTTGTCTCCACCCGTTCTCATCATCCGGGTCCCTTGTGTTTAACCAATCAACTCGCTCTATCAACACTTTGTGTCTTGTCCAGGTGTTTCTTGTGGTCTCGTCACATTGCTTGTATTTGGTTCCCTGGGTTCTTGTCAGTCTTTGTCGGATCATTGTGTTCCTATCATGGTTTGTTTGTTGCTTTGGTTTGATGTAGGCTTCAATACTTTGTCCGTGTATTGGAGTGAGTTTGTCCAGTGTACTCCTGCAAGGACTTTTTTTGTTGTTGTTGTTTTTTTTTTTTTTAAATACATTTTGTTCAGTCCACCCTGCTCCTCCTGCCTCCCTGCTTGTTGGTTCCTCTACATCACGCAAAACTTGATGGAGGTCAGATCATTCTGTCAAGTTTATATATATAGTTGCATTATCATGTCTTTGTGTAAACGTATGTAAAAAAAATATATATATAAATCAGAATGATGAAAAAAAATCTTTGTTTGCATGACCTCAAAACTACATGAGATATATTGATTTTAAGAAGCAAGATACCTTTCAATAGTTTTTGGGGGGTTAACACTTTTTTTGTTGTTGTTGTTTTTTTTTTTTTTAAATACATTTTGTTCAGTCCACCCTGCTCCTCCTGCCTCCCTGCTTGTTGGTTCCTCTACATCACGCAAAACTTGATGGAGGTCAGATCATTCTGTCAAGTTTATATATATAGTTGCATTATCATGTCTTTGTGTAAACGTATGTAAAAAACCGCGACGCTTGGAACCAGAACCGAGAGCCCGCGCGGGGCTCGCCCTCCCGCCTCACCGGGTAAGTGAAAAAACGATAAGAGTAGGGGTATTTCACCGGCGATATATTGATTTTAAGAAGCAAGATACCTTTCAATAGTTTTTGGGGGGTTAACAATGAGTTATCCTGCCGTAGTTGCGAGAAACCTCGCAGTTCTCCGTGCAAATCATTCAATCGAAAGCAAAGCGATAGAGGGGGTTTCACTGTGCGTCAGATCTGAAAATATTGGGTTAAAGAGTTCAGCGCAGAAATATAGAGAGGATTTTGGCAATAACTGTTAATTTAGTGTATTAACTTCTAATTGGGTGCTGGTCTAATCAATGTGTTAAGCACTGTACAGTTTTAATAATGTAATTATGATCAGAATACTCCACATACTTAGCATCACCGTAGGCTGTTTGAATGGCAGCCTATGATTCCAGGTATTACCTGAATCGAGCAATTTGTGCAAGATTGCTGCCCATGTAAGCATAGCCACTCGTGTTTTGTTTCCTTAAAAGCTTTGTGTGTATGTGTCTATATGTAGGCTCTCTATTCTCAAACGCATACAGGAGAATTCTCGCAGGCAAATCTGTCAACAGTGAAGCCTATCCGATGCCGCAGAGCCTTTGAGAGTCTGTGCGCAATAATTGTGATTGGCAATTTATTATAATGACTCTGTTGAGCTGAGCAGCGGCACTTGTGTGTCTGCGTTTACTTTCTTCATGATTTTTTCCATACACGATTGGTTTGGATTTGGTAGTAGACTGCGGACACCACAGAAATCAGAAATGGCATCTGCAGAATGTTCGACCTACATGAATCACTTTTATAATGTATTCAACATGTGAACAAAATAAAGCAGAGAAGTAGTGCAGACAACCAAATTATTATGCATGTACATAAATCTGTTTTCCCAGGAAAGAGCCCGCTCAACGCATGTGCCTCTGATCTTGGCTTTTCACATTCATTTTCACACAACCTCCTAGATATTGTACGCTTCGACATCAACTCTTGACCGGCATGTTCAGCCTTGCGTTTATTTATATTTGTCCAGGTAGAGAAAGGCACTCTTCTCCCCAAGGACACACTTAGTGTGCAAGTCCTGCACAGGCTGACTCACCTAATGAGGAGTTTGAAGTTTAGCATGTATAGCTAGAAAAGTGAAGGATGTATTCCAATTGAATAGTGTATAAAAAAAAAAAAAAAAACATGCATCCATAATTTGTCAATAGATTTACAGGTTGTATACATGTTTTTTGACCGTGATTTCTCGATCTGGCTAGATTGTCACAAGAGAACACTTAGGTTTTTAGTTCATTTTTCAATCAGCCTGAGGAGTAGACATAAGCCACCGGTAAACTGCCAGTGTGAAGTGCAACGGAGGGAGAAAATAGAGTGAGGATGTATTCCAATTGAATCGTGTATAAAAAAAAAAATAAAAAAAAACATGCATCCATAATTTGTCAATAGATTTACAGGTTGTATACATGTTTGACCGTGATTTCTCGATCTGGCCAGATTGTCACAAGAGAAAACTTAGGTTTTTAGTTCATTTTGCAATCAGCCTGAGGAGTAGACATAAGCCACCGGTAAACTGCCAGTGTGAAGTGCAACGGAGGGAGAAAATAGAGTGAGAAGAGTGAGAATGAGATGTTGAGATGTGGAGGTGAAGAAGTAAGAGGGATACGATGAAGGTGAGTAAGGCAGAGAATTACTGATGCCATCAGAGCTACAATAGCCGACCATGGAATGACCCAGAGCACAGGCAGCAAACTTAAGGCCTAGGGGGCAGATCCGGCCCGCCCCAGTGATTTACATGGCCCGAGAAGGCAAATGATGTGGATCGGCTTCATATTTCTTACAGATTATGTTCACTGTTAACAAATATTTGTGTTACCAATCTCCTTTTAAAATACATTGAAAAATTGTTCAACAGACAGCTATTTACTGGTTTATGATGAAAATAAATTTCACCGTGAATTTGTTGTGTGTATGAGATAATATAGTGCGATCATACATTTATATGGGTTCACACTCATAACAGCCCACCAAGGGAATCATAAATATGACAAAAGTGAGTTTGACAGCCCTGACCCGGAGGTATTGTTGACTGCACATTTTCTTCTCTCTGTCTCGCAATGAAATTAGTTTTTTTGTGGTGTGTGTGTTGATTGGAAAAACACAGTTTTGTGTTTCTTTTGATGTTTTCAGTAAGTACAGTACATACCCTCAATTAAAATCCTTGAAATTTCGATTCCTGTGTGCATACCTGTCAACTCATATGGTTTAGCCATAGTTCATACGGATTTTGTGGTGAATCTTACGTATATGGCCATATCGCACAAATCATACGGATTCTGAAAATGTCCCTTTATTTTTTTTTTTCCCCCTAACAGGTAGTTCCGTTGCACATTTATATGGGTTCAAACTCATAACAGCCCACCAAGGGAATCAAAAATATGACAAAAGTGAGTTTGACAGCCCTGACCCGGAGGTATTGTTGACTGCACATTTTCTTCTCTCTGTCTCGCAATGAAATTAGTTTTTTTGTGGTGTGTGTGTTGATTGGAAAAACACAATTTTGTGTTTGTTTTGATGTTTTCAGTAAGTACAATACACACCCTCAATTAAAATCCTTGAAATTTCGATTCCTGTGTGTTTACAGAACTATGACAAAAGTATTACCGGTACTTTCTTCCTGACATTGCCAACCTTGTGCAGAGAGAACACAAAAGCCAGTTGTGTTTTTCATTCTTCCCATCAGTGTGTAGTTGGCGCTGTGTGCTCACAAAATTTAATTATTTGATGCAAAGCTACCATATTTATGATGGTTTCAAACGTTAAGCAAGACTTATTTGCTTTTGCATGTAGTTGGCGCTGTGTGTTCACAAAATTTTTTCATTATTTGATGCAAAGCTACCATATTTACGACGGTTTCAAACGTTAAGCAAGACTTATTTGCTTTTGCGTTGGAATTATGACGTTTTGCCACTTTGTTCAAAGCTTTTCTTGTTTGTTTGAAGAGCTTTCGAAAAATGTGCTTGAGCCATTAGCAAAAAAAAAAAAAAAACGTAAGCGCGCACGTGCGTGTGTGTGTGTGTGTCTGTGTGTGTGTGTGTGTGTCATGCTAGCTGTTACATGTTGATGTGTACCTCATAATGTGTGAATTGTGGTGTACCCAATATATTTTATTTTCAGATTATCCCTTTGCTTGCCTCAGCATTTCTCCGGGGGAATTCTCTTTTGCCCTAGCAACGCTTGCTCTCGCTCCACTTTCACATCACAACATTGTAATAAAGCCAGCAAGCGACCTGAGGCGGACGCACACTCGGCTCAATATCCAACGCACGCTTGTCAACTGGGGCAATAAGCTTGGGAGTAATCAGGAGACCAATTCCTGTTTAATGTTTCGCAGGCCAAAGTGATATTAATGGCAAAATATGTGGTGCGCTTTCAGATGCGTCTCGCATATTGATTGTGTTATTGTTTCCTAATTACACCCATTGCAATTCTTACAAGGGGTTGTGAATCTAATAACGCTCCGACTGATGAATCTCAAAGTCTAGGTGCAAAAGAGACTTACAAAGAAGGTTGTTTTCAACCCTTGCTACAGTACGTGCCTGGTCAGGAAAATCAAGAGCGATCAAAGTATCGATCAAAAAAGATTGGGCATGCAAAATTGCCTTACGTACTGATTTATGCCAGAGAAAAGAGAAAAAGAGACTTACAAAGAAGGTTGTTTTCAACCCTTGCTACAGTACATGCCTGGTCAGGAAAATCAAGAGCAATCAAAGTATCGATCAAAAAAGATTGGGCATGCAGAAATGGCCTTACGTACTGATTTATGCCAGAGAAAAGAGAAAGAATGATCAATTTGTGGCGATCATCACAAATCTGAGCAGAGGGCTCTCTCAAGTGTGCTTATTTAATTTTACAGCATTGTACACAGCGAGGCAAGTCCGACAGGACCAGCAGTCGTAAAGCGCTGCGATGACGACCACATTTCGCGTTGTCATTTCCATTTGTGGAGAATCCGTCAGCCACAAATGTTGTACCTACTGATGTTCTTCTGTCGTCCGTGTTCTGTGTGGGGGTGCAAATGCCATGTTAACGCCTCCAGGCCCGTTAAAACGTGAACGTGCCTTGCTGAGTACGTGTGAGAGGAGAAAAGTGGAGAGGAAATTGCACAGCGATGCATCTGTCTGGTTAAAGCAATGTTTCGCAAACAGGAGTCAACACCCCAAATCGATCATGGCTATTTTTATTTATTTATTTATTATTTATGTATTTATTTTTGTTAGTAGAGGGGTGTCAGCAAAGTAAAATTATGAAACAAGTTTGATTCATCTTCAAGCACCTTTTTGGCAAGGGACCCCGTAGAAGGAGGTAGAAAATTTTCCAAGGGCCCCCATGGGCAGCAAGTTCATTTGATACCTGGGCCTGCAGTAGTGACTTACCTGACCTCATCTCTAAGCACAATATAACAGAACACAACTTTTACTTACACATTTTGGAGCACTTCAAACTTAATATTACCTGGTAACTTGATGAAAACATGCAATATGAGTATAAAATACATTATACTTAGCAGAGATGCTGTTTATCAAATATATTATTGATGTGTGCAGATTACTACAGATGTGGTCAACTAAGGATGGGAAAATGCCGATGTCATCAAGGGCCACTGCACTGTCCCAGTGAGGTCAAAAGGGCTGCACCCTACCACAAATAGTTATCATTATCTTACTTCCCTTGAGGGCAAAAAATCTATATCTATACATAATAAAATGAAAATAGTTTGAAATATAGGAATACTTGTTTTTTTAATGAGCAGGATAAATAGTACATAATTAATGATGATTAAAGTTGTTATCTTTGTTGATTGAAATGACGCCTCTTCAGTCTGGGGCACAGAGATTTTTTGTGCCGGTTAACTCTTTTTTATGAGTTTTTCATGCTTGGGAGCTCCTGTGCAATGCAAGTGATAGGACCAAGGTGGGCTCGAATTTCCAGTGCCCTCATTCCCCAATGCCTCAACCAACTGGCAGTTTGGTCTCTGTTATTTATTTAATGTCATGTATAAATGTTGATTTTCTATGCATAGACATCTACATATATTGATATCTGCATACTGTTTGTTTGTGCAATGTCTCTATGGAGAATTGTAAAAAACTCGACGACCTGCCACTGGAAATAGCCGCATTGCTTATATAGTTTACGTCAGCCAGCACTACTGATTCTGAAGGCCCTTGGAAGATTAAATTGACATGACATGGCATGTCAATGTATGTTGCTGTCACATAACAGTTGCACTGAGGATTTATAGGACTGTGTACTTGTGTGCATGTACAATTCTGTGTGTGTGGGTGTGTAACAGGTGCATCATGCTCACTTGAGATCTAAGTTCTTGTTCACAGAGGCAGAAGTAACCTAAGGTCAACCACACACACTCTGCTGCTTTGGGACCATTCCCCCAGGCAATTATTGAATTTTCAAATTAAATATTTCATAGGGACACATGCATACCACTCGACTCAGAATTAAAATCAATCCCAATGATGAATGACTTGCCAACATTGTGAGTAGTGTACATTTGAACAAATGAACTTTTCCAGAAGATAGCAATGTGGTTTTGTAGCAGTTATTTATTTATTTAATTTTGTCAAATTGAGGTCCAGCATGAGAGCATATGCACAGAAATGCCGTAGTTGGGAAAGCATGTGTCTCATGCAGTTTTTCTCAAAGTGTGATGGCCCAAAGGCGTAGAAAACAAAGTCTTGACAGTGACATGTGCTGGCGCCATAATGTCACCCAGTTTGAGATAACGCCACTATGCAATGCTATTCACTGCATTGACCATTTCTAGAATGGACCAAGATGGATATTTTTCAAGAGTAAGCTCCCAATACATATATTATGTGTTAATCTTTACTTGAAGACCTAAGTAGGTTTTGGTGTAAACGTTTGAGAATTACTGGTGTAATAAATATATGTAGATTTTGTTTGGAAAATAACATAGAAGTTACTTTCTTTTTCACCAAAACCTCTCGACGTTGCTGCTGCTGTTGTTGTTGAACTTCAAAAAAGACTTCTTGTGTTTGTACTGTGAACTACACGGCATCATTCTGATAATATGATATTACTCGAATACATCTTATTCAAATGTTAGAAACACCTGTCAGGATGATACCGTGCTGAATTGTCCACCACTGCAAACTGTTGCAATATTGACTGAAAACCCCTCTGACAGTGTTTCTGCGAACAGAGCATTATTCTCGTTGAAAGCTCTCGCACTGGATGTCAGAAGATTGACAAAACAGTCTGTGTAATTTACATCCACGATTAGGTTTATTATAGAATCCGCAACGGTGGCATATTATTTAGCGATGAGCGGCAAAATGTATTGCTGGCCTTTGACAGATTGATGCACCACTGTGGGATCGAACCTGAGTGCCAGCACATTGAATTTCGTGCTAAGAATATCCTTGACTGTCACCTTCTAAGCTGATGAAAAGATGTTTCATTCTATTCATATTGAAGCCTCGCTGCACCCTCGGCTCTGCACTTGTGAACAAGCATGATGACAACAGCACAAGCAATTTGAAATGAAAGTGTGATGTCTCAAAGAGCTCTGCATTCACACCCGACTTTTGTACGTACATCGGTGTCCTCTCTCCATATGTAAAATTACCACTGTGCTAGTGAACTGTCGCTGCTTTTTCATTTAATTCCTTTTTCAGCAGCATGAAACTCGGGGGACATTTTATTGAACGGCGAGACTTTTTGCTTTATATTTCCCAGCAATTCTCAAAGCTTTACTCTAAAGTAAACATGTGAGATGTGCAAGCTTGACATTTCTTATCCCTCATATCATAAAAGGGGGGGAAAAAATTAAGCATTCATGGTTAGAGCATCCTCACTTCAAACAAAGATTTAAGTGTTTTTCATTTAATTAGTTTCATCTGTTCAAATATTTGACAGCAACCTATTTTGAACCTGTGCCAGAGAACCTTGCTTGGCACAAATGCAAAAACACACATTGCAATGTTGCTTTCCTTTCATCTGCGAAATGTACCGTGGAACCTCATAAGCCGACATTTTTAATTTCTTAAAGATCAGATACATTGAGGACATCCCCGCAAAAGAGACACACATGGTCACCCCATGTGCACAAAATCACTTTCACTGTTGTAAACATTCACACGCAGTTGTGAAGGCGTGAAGACGTAAGGCTCAAATCTGCCACTGCAGTTTTGTTTTGCACCGCTGCACTATTTTCTATTTGTTCACCCCAGTCACAGAGCCCTATCCTTTCACACCTCTTTGCTCATCTTTCATCTTTCTCACCACTCTTTTCTCATCTCCCTTCCTCCTTTTTTGCCTCCTACTCGGCCTCCACTTGAAGGTTTGTACTGACTCCGTATGTAAGTGTTTCTATACAGCGTCGTTACATTGTAACTTGAGAGAGAAAAAATAACTCCTGTTCACCTCACAAGAAACCCAAAGGATATATATACATGATATAGCTTCACATTGAAATTGAAAAAGAGCTATTCAAGAAGCTAACCATCACATCTTCTTGGAAATTGGCCCATAAATAAAGAAGCATTGAAAATAAAGAAAAATTTGAAAAAAAAGAATAGTCATTTTAGGTTGCACCGACACTGGCAGGCATTGACGCCTTGTTCAATATCTCAGCTAATCATTGCATTTGTTCCAAAATCCGAGTTGATGTTTTAAATCTTACATGCTGCTAGATATGATGATGTGGGTCCACTTGAGGCGTGAGATCCAGACAAAATATTCTCTAACATGACAGCGCTAGTTATTAACAGTGATCACATATGTGTATGCAAAGTGACTCCTCCTCCTCCTCCAATTGTGCTTTTCATGGACAAATAGTTAGAGACTTAGTGCCTCATCTATGGTTGGGTTTTATTTTAATCTCTGTTTCTTTTTTTCTTTTTTTTTTTGTGAAGGCCATTTTTTAGTGGAAAATGCTGAGTGGAGGTTCATTAGTGTTTTTCAAAGAATTTTGAGGGTTCACAAAAAAGGTTTTTATTTTCAAATGCATTTTAGTGAGTGTCAATTGTATGCCGATTTGCGAATATCCATGAATATGCAGTGTATAGTTTTAAATTGGAATATCACATTCATCCCTACATGGCAGACATCGCTAAATATTTTTTATCCATCCATCCTTCCATTTTCCGATCCGCTTATCCTCACAAGAGTCGCGGGGGGTGCTGTAGCCTATCCCAGCCAAGAACATCCAAACTCCACACAGGGAGGCCAGAGCTGGAATTGAGCGCAGTATCTCTGCACTGTGAGGTCAATGCGCTAACCACTATAGCCGTAGTATTTTTTATTATTCTGATTATTATTTTTACATACAGTATTTATATTTTTTATATATTTGGATTGTTCAAACCCTTTGTTTTTGAAGCCTAGATCTTTTATGCGTGAGTATGAAATTTATTAAGAAACCGTGATATACATTGGTTCAATTAAAAAAAAAAAAAAAACAGACATGCGTGTATCCATCCATTCATCCATTTTCTGATCCGCTTATCCTCACAAGGGTCAGGGGGTGTGCTGGAGCCCATCCCAGCTGTTTTCAGGCAGTAGGCGGGGGACACACCCTGAACTGGTTGCCAGCCAATCATAGGGCACACATAGACAAACAACCACCGCACTCACACTCACACTCACACTCACACCTAGGGACAATTTAGAGTGTTCAATCAGCCTGCCATGGATGTTTTTGGAATGTGGGAGAAAACCGGAGAACCCGGAGAAAACCCATGCAGGCACCGGTAGAACATGCAAACCCCACACAGGAAGGCCAGAGCTGAATTTATCGAACATACACTCCTTATCAAACAGCAACTTTAGTCAAGTATAGTGTCCTCATAAGTCAGTGAAAGGCTTTCAAAACTAATTGTGCAAGATGAAGCAGTTTGTGCGTAAACAAAAATTGGAGTCCTTCTTAACCTGGCATGAACAAACCAGGACAGTCTGCCATTTTTATGATGCACGGGACAATAGAATAAAAAGTGCATTTCATTTGCAACTTTGTTGATGGAATGATTTGATTTGCCTTCTTGTATTATGATGAAGTTTTACAGCACTTTGAATGGTTGAATTGTGCTCTACACACAAATTTTCCTTGGTGCAAAACAGGCATGGCCATATTTCAATCCGGACCCTTTTGTTTGTTCATTGAACTGTATTCACATCAAGCCTGACTTTCACCACCATGGAAACTGTTGCAACACTTGCATAATCTTCTCGCAAGGCTCTGCCTTTTTCAATCCATCGCTCATTTCCCCTCTGCCTGCACTGAATTACCACAGCGCACAGACGGCCACGCATGCGCACGCAAACATTCATCATCCAAGTCAAACTCTGATCAGCACATGTGACATATCTGCGGCGAACTTTGTACTTCGCTCAAACCGACAATTTCACGGATGCACATACGCCCATAGTGTATCCCAGTGCTCTGGATTAGAGATACAGATTAGAGATTAGGGCCACCAGCGGGATTACCGTACACAATTCTCACAAGTCCCGCCTATCCTGAAGCGCCTCTCGCCTGATCATCTGCAATGCTGATTGGTCCATCCAGACAGAAGGGGTTGAGGTTTACATCATTGCACTGATATTTGTTCCATAATCCTAAATTAGCACTCTCAAAATGTCATTACCGCTGAGGATTTGCATTGTTTTCTGTTCTAACCGTTCTCCATTTGTTATCTGTTCTTGTCTTCCTCTGTTGGCTAATCTTCAAAACTCCACTTCTGAAGTCCTTGCAGCCTTATTAGTTGACTTAATAACCTCAGTTCATCAATGCTCTCTCGAAAGTGATCCCATCGCTTTTACTTGGTCAGTTTTATGGATTCATTTTCAGACAGATTCTGATAAAATGGTTTGAACGATCCACTTACCTGAAAAGTCAAGAGTATATAAGTACAGTAACAAAGTAGTCAAATCCACAAATAGGAATATTGACACAATTGTTATTTTTTGGGCTCTGAATGACAGATTTGAAACGACAGGAACAAGGGGTGCTTCAACTGCAGACCTTCATCTTTAATTTGAGGGGATTTACATCAAAATCGGATGAACAAGGAAGGCATTACAACAGCCTGTATTTGTGCTTCCTGCTTTTAAAGAGACCAAAAGTTATGGGACAATTGGCTGCTCCGATGAGCCACGGCCAGGTGGGCATGTATGGCTGCCAAAAAGAACTGGTTCCCTTGTTTTTATCGGTCATGTGACTGTTGACAAAAGCAGCAGGATAAATTCTAAAGTGTTTCGGGCAATATTTTCTGCTCATATTCAGACAGATGCTTCACAACTCATTGGCCGGCGCCTCACAGTGCAGATGGACAGTGACCCGAAGCAATACTGTGAAAGTAATAAGAGGCAGAAATGTTGTGCAATGACCAAGTCAATCACCCAACCTGAATTCTCTTGAGGGCACATTTCACTTGCTGAACTGAATTTGCGCATTACTTTTGGCCCCTTAAAAAGTGGCCGCCATACAAGTAGATACAAAGTGCTGTGATTCCTACGCCGTTCACCTGATTTGGATGTAAATACGAGCAAAGCGGCAGTTAAACCGTATCTTGCTCCTTTCATTTAAAATCCATTGTGGCGGCGTTTCAAAGGCAAAAATGAAAGTAATGTGTCCATTTGCCAATATTTATGGGCCTAACTGTACATCTGGTAAATGCTGGAAGGCTGCAGTAGAATAGGAGCATGCAGTAGAAGACTTGGCGTTAGATTCCACAGAGCGTCTCGGACGTGGGTAGGTGAAGGACTGGGAGAGGTTTCAACTGTATTGATTGCTGATTCACCACATCTCTTACCTGGATGTTCGGGCACACTTATTTTAAAATGGACTAGATAAATAGTCTGTTAGTGTTTGCATTTGTGTGTGTGTGTGTGTGTGTGTGTGTGTGTGTGTGTGTGTGTGTGTGTGTGTGTGTGTGTGTGTGTGTGTGTGTGTGTGTGTGTGTGTACTGCATATCATGGGAGGAGTGAAAAGTCAACTAAAAATTCCTCCAACCTGATAGACTTGAAAGGAAATTAGCTTTTAGCATGAATACACAGATGAATTTAACCTTCTTTTCAACTGCAGTCATTTCCCCGGCCGCTCCAGGCGCAAATAGACATTGACCTTTATAAAGCTTCATTTGAACTTCATCGATGTCGCAAATAACCAACCGAGTGAATATGTAATGGTTCCGTAACAGAATTGGACTCAATAAACATTGACTCGCACAAAGGTATACAAAAATATTTATTTTACAGCAAAAATGGCGCAAAGCCAACAAAGTACAAATAATGACGCTGATAGGCACACCAGGAGAAAACAAAAGAAACCAAAAGTGCTTGCAAAAGGGAAGGGAAAAATCAACAAAAATACCTTGTCAACAAAGGACAAGATGACCCAATCGTGAAAATACCAAAACGGAGAGTATTAATAAACACAAGCAAACTACTTCCACGAAAAACGGAGAAAGAGAATACCGAGCAGCATTGAAATGATTGGCCAAATCATTTGTGATTTCCTCCATGTATTTGTGTGTGCTTTGTGTGTTTGATAGGTGAATGCCGTCATGCCATTTGGGTGCCTTGCGCTGCGAGATGGGCAGACTTATGATAGCATATCTGATGTGACAGACAAATATGAAATTGGCCATGTCCTCCGAGCGTAAGTACTATAAATCTTTGTGTAATGTGTTTTGACTCGTTCCTTTTCTGCAATGTTTCATTCATTGACATTCCCATTCATATAAACAGTATGCATACAAAGGAATTGTGTCAGGAGCTCCAATTTTTGGGGGGCTTGAGAATCCAATCATTTTTTTTTCAGGACTGAAGTTGGTCATACAAAGGCTGCAGCTAGCGCTATGAAAATTTTTATTAATGGTCACTTTTCAAAGGTGGCCAACCAGCCGTTTAATTTTGCTCATGGTTGTGGCGTGAAAATCGCTGCTGCTTTTCGCCCTACTGAAAACCTATTGCAGCAACACACATGCTCGCTCACACGTGCGCGCGCGCACACACACACACACACACACACACACACACACACACACACACACACACACACACACACACACACACACACACACGCACGCACGCATGGCCATATGGCAACGTCAGCATCTGGCCTCAGAGATTTGTGCGGATCTTTTATATAACACATAGAAGGCCAAACTTAAGTGCACTTCATCACGTGGGGAAAAGAATATCTGCACTGTAATTGTTCTCTTGTTTTTTTTCAAGAATATTTAACAATATGAGCTTCCCATTTAACAAATGAACACCTGAACACGATTTCCTTTACTGCCTTTATAAACTATAAAAGAAATGTTCACTTTTTTTTTCTTTAATTTTGCATACTACTGCTTCTCAGTTTATTTTAAACCTTTATAATTCCCGTTTTTTTTTTTGTCACATTAAAATGATATCTTTTGTTCTGGGTCAGTGAAATAAATGTGGTAGGATTCTAAAGCTTGGTTCAACTAATACTGTCAATGCACTTGTTTTTCTTCCTGTCTCTTTCATGTGACATAGAAAGGAGTTCTGTGAGCTGTGCCTGGCTAGGGACAGACAAACCAACAAAGTCTTTGTCTGCAAGAAGTTTCTCAAGAAAGATGGCAGGAAAGTCCGCAAGGCCGCCAAGAATGAGATCATGATCCTGAAATTGTACGCAGTCCGTGTGTGGACAGAAGGATGTATGAGTGAGAAGTTGTTGGAGCAGAAAAAGCAAATTTGAGATTTTCATGATGGTCTACATCAGGGGTCACCAACCTTTTTGAGAGTGAGAGCTACTTCATGTGTCCTGATTGTGTGAAGGGCTACCAAATTGATACACATCTGAAATAACATTTGTACAAATTACATTTAATAATATTAGCATGTGTTATTTTTAATACTTAATGATTTTAATTTTCAGGCTCTGATCATCTTAAAGATGTCTCATAATACTGCCCGTGTTTGCATTTTTAAATCATAATTTCAACTAGCAAATCACAATCCTAGCACTGGCGGGCTATTGGTGTGGTCCTCACGGGCACCACGTTGGTGACCCCTGGTCTACATTAATTCTTCTTGTAATGATAAATAAATTGTGCATGACATTCGCGATTCCCAACGACTGTCCCCCAGCACATTCAGGTGTCATAAGACCTCATTTCGTGTCCAATTTCACTTGGGAATTTGAACGTATCCATCCTCTTCTAGTAGATGGGAGAAGGTCCAATTTACCAATTTGTGTTGAACTGGACAAACCCAGATTCCACACCCTTAGTGTAAACTTGTAAGTAAATACAGACAATTATTCTTTCAGCATTTATACTTCTCATTGGATTTTTATTTGTACAATATGTTGCTTGGGAAACAACACTGCCTAATCAACTCCCTCTACCGATACAGTATTCTTATGACGGACGGGTTGACATCATTCTATTAATCTGACTCATTTGACGCTTTTCTAGGGTCAACCACCCAAACATCCTTCAACTCATAGATACATTTGAGACCCGTAAAGAATACTACATCATCCAGGAACTGTGAGTGTCTTGCTTTTCATGTATGGTATCTTACCTGAATCTCGATGCATGTAAATGGTCGGTGAACAATGCAGTACCCAGAAATCCGTCAGCTCAAGGGGCCAGGCAGAGCATATGCTGTTTTTACTGCGTGCTCTGGTGTAGTCCTCCACCGCTGAAAGATGTGTGCGATTTGTTGAGATATTTGCTTTCTCTAACACTCGACACTATACTCGTAGCCCCTGAGGCGATGCTTTACCTTACGAGGATCGATATCCAGCCAGCCAAGCGTGTGTTTGCAACTTCTTGTCACGCAATAACTGCAGATGGGTTGGTTGGGTTAGGAGAATTCCGACGGACAAATTAGGTTATTGCAGTCGCGCTTTCAGGCTTTACAGGCACTCATCCTGCTTTGGGCAAGCCACAACTGCCTCACCTATCATTTATATTCTTGCCAAAGATAAGTAATATTTTAATTGCTCATAGTGGTATTTTAGGGCCTGTGGAAGCAGATTGTCTTACTAATAGACATAAGGAGCGAACTGCGTTAAAAGCGATTTAAGGCATTACAACATGTGGCTGGCAGCAGCAACTTGGGTTTCTGCTCATGTTTGTGCATGTGCGTTTTCGCAACAGGGCCACAGGAGGAGATGTCTTTGACTGGATTCAGGACCAAGGCAATTACACAGAGAGAGATGCCTCCAACGTCATCAGACAGGTGCTGGAGGCTGTGGCATACTTGCACTCTCTCAACATTGTCCACAGGAACCTGAAGGTACTCTCACGTTCTGCCATTTCTCACTAGTAGCTTTGGCCTTCGTGATCAACCCATCAGTGCCCATTTGCCCTCAAATGTCCTCTGGTGGTAGAAGGTGGAATTTTCTTTTCGGCTGCACTGTATGTGGAATTGACTTATTGAATGATAGAAAGTTAAATACATGATGATCTCAACCGGGTCTTTTACCCCTCATTGTTAAAGTAGGTGTGCAATAACTAACAATTGTTTTGTAGCCTCCTTCTTTATTCACTCAATTTAACAAACTGCACAGTTGGTACAGCCCAGTTACATCGTATTTATGATTTAATTATATATTTGTATTTATATTGTTAGATTGTTTAAGAGGTTGGTACACAACACGTGATCTTTAAATTTGAAGATTAAAGTAAATAATGACAGTTAGAATTTTAATGCGGTCGGCTTGATTCATAACATTTCAGCATTCAGCATCATTATCAGTCACAATTGCATCTGTTGAAGACATTGTCGTTGTATATTGCCTCAGCAATTAACAGTTTGAGACATTTTTTTCTTATAAGAGGCTTCACTAAAAGGCATATAACTGCAAAAAGTGGCCGGATGAAAAAGACCTTTTCAAAAGGCCTTTTTTTTACATTAAAGTAAAAAGAGAAAATGTGCTGACCTCTAAAACAACAATCAGGTGTCGTGTATATTTCACAGTTCAGACAATCTCTGATTTCCACATTCAGTATTTATGTCTCGTGTTCTTGTTCTAATACTCCTCATGTTCTATTTTGTTCGAAATATGTGAAATAATTTGTCTCCCATGTCACATAGCTGGAAAACCTCATGTACTACACAGAAAACAACCACAACAAAGTAGTTTTGCGAGATTTCTATCTGTCAAGATTTGAGAATGGGCCCATCACAGAACCCTGTGGCACACCAGAATACTTGGGTAAGATTTGACCATTTACTAGAAATAATCAATGGGATTTGTCCAATCACGTTGACATGCTTAGCTCGTGTTATTTCTATTGGACTTCCCACAGCACATTTTTGCAATTGTTTAATTTTACACTTTGTTCAATTTTCTACACACGTACTTTACTTTACACTTTATTCCTATTCATAATTTTCAGACTTCTAGACCTATAACAAGGGGAATGGACGAGCAGTCCTACCTTTAAAGTAAATTAAAATGAACAGTGAAACCATGTGCTGGGTAGAATTATGAACAAGATATGACAATATTAGGATTACCACCTATTAGTTTCATTTCGATCAAACATTTGTCCCGTCCCCTCAGCACCTGAAGTAGTCGCTCGTCATCGATATGGCCGACCTGTGGACTGCTGGGCTGTGGGTGTCATTATGTTCATACTGTAAGTCTTCATAATTTGTACAAATTTAACAATTGCAACTTTTTCTATAGCAGATCACAAATATGGTTTTGTTTTTGTTTTTCAGATTATCAGGTAACCCTCCTTTTTATGATGAGACAGAAGAGGAAAACACAGATCTACATAATCGCATCATTTTCTGTCGAATTGTTGCTGGTGATTTTGAGTTTGATTCTCCGTACTGGGATGACATTTCCCCTGCAGGTACATGCTTTCGCCACACGATGGCAACAAATATCTTCAAAGAGATTGAATTTAATATCACACAGTGACCGGGTTTCTCACTTAGATCGATATTATCCCAACCTTGTCAGATTAAAATAAAACCATGTACACGCACATAAAAGTATTACAGGAAGTTTGACATTTAATATATGAACATAAAATTAGAATTTTCATGCATGCAAGGCAAGATGAAGTGTATAAACCCTTAGGTCCGCTCAGTAATGATCAAACAATAAAAGGAGTGACAGGACTAATACAAATAAAAAATGGAATTAGAGGGTACATAACAAATGGAGGGAAAATATGAACAGCAGATGCATTTGTTCAAATAAAACAAGCTTAAAGATAAGTCGATCACTTATATAATAACAATAATCAAGAGTCTAACAAGAATAAGCAGTACAGAAAATCGATGTATGGATGTCAGAACAAGTTAAAGTTAAACCATTAAGGGTTCTATAGTTTGCTAGTGATCTGCTTTTAGTAGCATGTACTGTGGAAAAGAAAGAAGTATGAATGATGCTCTTCAGAATTTGAAGCCAGGGACACAAGTGTTAACTCTCACAGATGCTAATTAAACCACAGTAGAATGGAATAGAGTTCATTGCCATTTGTACAAGTTAAAAACATTAAAAACAGGTACAATTATTGTGCATGTCCCTGAGTCAGTGATAACAAATCAACAAACTAACACGTTGCATATGAGAAAAGTATAAAATACAGCATAGTCATACTAACTGCTCAGATTTGTATCGGTTTATTGGTCAACTAAATAATTTCCTCCCCATATCCTCATTGCTGTTAAGCTTGGTTGCATCAACTCTTTCAGCTAAGGAGCTCGTCTGTCGACTCATGGAGGTGGACCAGATGCTGAGAATCACAGCACAAGATGCGCTTTGGCATGAATGGTATTAAGTGTTCACATTGCCGCATTGTCACAAAAGTATTTCGACACAGTACACGGTCTCACATTTCGAGTGCTGCTTTTGTCAGGATTGCAGGTAACGGTGCATCTGAGAAGAACCTTAAGGATGGCGTCTGTGCCCAATTTGAGAAGAACTTTGCAAAGGCCAAATGGCGGGTAGGAAGCCAACCTCACTCGCCATCTCTTAACATAAAATTAAGCTTCAGAGAGAAAGTAGTCGGAAGGGGAAGGCTGGAGGTATCCAGAGTATAAGTAGTATGAATTATTTGGAATGATGTTTAAAAATAGTCAAGATGCACTGACACCACGTATTTTCAGACCGAGTAAGAGTAAAAGTACTTACACTTGAGTACTCGCTGATACCAAGTACCGATACTTAGAATAACGTACATCTTGCAGTTGTGATTAGAATGTTTCATTTGAATTAAATATTGTTCAAAACACAAATTTCCTTGAACCAGGCATAAGTTTCACTCAAATATAACTTTTGTCATTGCATTTTTTAACAATCTTGCCACACATTATACTTAAATGTAGCCTGAAAAGTTTCGTTTATGTTGTGTTTCAGTCTGAACGTTAGGGGCATTCTGCAAAAGGATTACAGAGACAAAGAATGTAATGTCTGACAAATACACAAGTAGGAAAATGGATGCCAGGTTACCTCTGTGTTAAATTTAACAAAGAGAGTAAAAGACCACTTCTTGAGAATACAAGCTATAAAAACAAAACTGTGACAGGGTACCTGAAGGGATACTTTATCACACAACTCCATGACATGTATTTGATCGCCATGCCTTGAAGCTTTGAGACGCAAGGGGAGCAAGAGGCAACAAAGCTCGAAAACATTGGTACCTATCGGACGCCACCCGAGAAGAATTCATCCTTTCTTCAGGGTATAATTTGCAGAGAGCTATCAAAGTATTATCTTTCATTTACTTTGAAGTAGCGATGGACAAATGAAGCTTCATGAAGCACTTGTGTAATTTTGGAATCCTCTAGATGGCACGCTTGCTCTAAAGATGCAGTGGAAATTGAATGTCCACTGCACTAGCTTTATTGTTTCAACCAAGAGCACCATCTAGAGGAGGAGAAATATGTCACAAGTGCTTCATGAAGCTTCATTTACCCATCACAACTTTGAAGTATCGTCATATGATAAGTTGACATACGATCATCAGCCCAAAAGTTATAGGTCAAGCTCGTAAAGTGGTAATGTTATCAAAGCATCAGAGCATTTTTCTTTAGAGCGTAAATTTGAATACATACTATATTAGCACCAATAGTTATATTGGTTTCAGTGCATCGCTCGAGAAAGTGTACATCATAATTAATAGATACTGTATCACAATGTGACCATGTCAAATGTTAATATCAAGGAGAGAGCGGGGGAATATGACAATGGTATTGCTGACCTAAGAGTACAAGTAACACCCATAAACCTCTTCTCTCTTTCCCCATATAATTCCCAGGAGTTAAAGGTATTGTAGATCATTATGAGTACTCGCTGATACCAAGTACCGATACTTAGAATAACGTACATCTTGCAGTTGTGATTAGAATGTTTCATTTGAATTAAATATTGTTCAAAACACAAATTTCCTTGAACCAGGCATAAGTTTCACTCAAATATAACTTTTGTCATTGCATTTTTTAACAATCTTGCCACACATTATACTTAAATGTAGCCTGAAAAGTTTCGTTTATGTTGTGTTTCAGTCTGAACGTTAGGGGCATTCTGCAAAAGGATTACAGAGACAAAGAATGTAATGTCTGACAAATACACAAGTAGGAAAATGGATGCCAGGTTACCTCTGTGTTAAATTTAACAAAGAGAGTAAAAGACCACTTCTTGAGAATACAAGCTATAAAAACAAAACTGTGACAGGGTACCTGAAGGGATACTTTATCACACAACTCCATGACATGTATTTGATCGCCATGCCTTGAAGCTTTGAGACGCAAGGGGAGCAAGAGGCAACAAAGCTCGAAAACATTGGTACCTATCGGACGCCACCCGAGAAGAATTCATCCTTTCTTCAGGGTATAATTTGCAGAGAGCTATCAAAGTATTATCTTTCATTTACTTTGAAGTAGCGATGGACAAATGAAGCTTCATGAAGCACTTGTGTAATTTTGGAATCCTCTAGATGGCACGCTTGCTCTAAAGATGCAGTGGAAATTGAATGTCCACTGCACTAGCTTTATTGTTTCAACCAAGAGCACCATCTAGAGGAGGAGAAATATGTCACAAGTGCTTCATGAAGCTTCATTTACCCATCACAACTTTGAAGTATCGTCATATGATAAGTTGACATACGATCATCAGCCCAAAAGTTATAGGTCAAGCTCGTAAAGTGGTAATGTTATCAAAGCATCAGAGCATTTTTCTTTAGAGCGTAAATTTGAATACATACTATATTAGCACCAATAGTTATATTGGTTTCAGTGCATCGCTCGAGAAAGTGTACATCATAATTAATAGATACTGTATCACAATGTGACCATGTCAAATGTTAATATCAAGGAGAGAGCGGGGGAATATGACAATGGTATTGCTGACCTAAGAGTACAAGTAACACCCATAAACCTCTTCTCTCTTTCCCCATATAATTCCCAGGAGTTAAAGGTATTGTAGATCATTATGATAGAGAATGGAATGACAGAGCGTGGGTGGAACTGCACATTCAGTCTGGCATGAAAAAGCATCTCTCTGTGGCTGGAACTGCATTTGAATTGATTGTTTTATGGCTAAATAGTCCAAAAGAACTAAATGTGAAGAAAAAAAGCAGTCAGCCATGAGGTGTGTTGATCATATTTTGACTGGTGAAGGTCTTCTCACGAGCTTTGTCCATGCACTTTCACTCTGCCTGTCCCAGAGGAGATCCACTGTCCCACTTTTCCTTTTCACAGTCAAAAGTGCAAAGTGGTTGGCTCTGCTCCTTTCCTACTCCTCATCTGCACTCGTCAATTAAACGAGTTTAGTTTTACAAATACTGCAAGATCATGATCAGCAATGGAGATGTTGGGAGAATTGTGTCGTTATGTTGGTGTAGATAAGGAGGGAGTAAAATGGAAAGGATCCGGTGGCACCACTGTGGACCATTTAAATGTAATGATTCAATGTACAAGGACCCCTGTCATTCCTCGTATCAAAATCCACATTGCACCTCAATGTTACGATTGCGCTAGTTAACTAGAAGCTGCTTTACCATCTGAACACCATTTCTGTGTTACAGTAGTTTGACACTTCCAGATAATCCGTTCCCTGGTCTTGAAACATCTTCTAAGAAGCCACATTTTCCCCAATTCCTTCAGTGTTTACAGTCGAGGGAGTGGAAAGCTGAATTAAAAGTATCAAGAAAGCAAGAAGGAACATGGGAAGATGGGGTCTTGAGACTGATTCACACCAGGGCGAATTGTATTCAATCCAACTGGAAGTAAACACATGCACAATTCACTTCAAGAGAATCACATTAGAGCGCTTAGTTATGAGCTTTGTCTAATAATACCAATAAGAATTGCACCAACGCTTGAATGTATTGTAGGGACAGAGGAATTAATGGACCCATACTGTATGTAAGTAACACTTCTGTTCTATTCTTTTTTTTTCTTTTTTTTTAATCCCTGTCTTGCAGAAAGCGATCCGTGTCACCACCTTTATGCAACGTCTGAAGAACTCTGAGTCAGTTATTGACAGTTCAGCTGAGGTGCAGCGTGGGGAAGATGCAGGGGAAGTAAAAGGAGGGCTGTCCGAGTTTACAAGTGATGAGGAGGGTGGCAGGATCACACAGAGCGAGGGGATAACAAGTGGTGTGCCTTTAGAGGTTATGGTTGAAAATAGGCCACCGGACCTACAGGAAGTTAAAAAACAGCAGGCGGTAGAGGTGCATCTTGAAGTTGGAGCATCCCCATCCTGTGATAAGATAACAAAGAAAGTGCAGGATGGTCAAAGCAAGAAAACAGCCGCCAATTTGGATGAAAACATAGCATCTAAAATAACACCCACAACAACCACGGAACACACCAGCCTGACAGACAATAATTTAGGGCCTCATCTTGACAAGAAACTGATATGCACCTCTCCTGATCCCAGCAGCAAGCGTAAAATGACTGCAACACTTCATGGCCTTCCACCCACAGCCTCGGCTAACGCCACACAGAAGGGTGGAAATGACAGCAGCTGGTGTCAGACACAACTGCCAGAGGCGGTGGCAGAGAGTTCAGTGGGAACATCAGCCACTACGGCAATTGTGCCGGGAGCTGGGGCAGATGTGGGTCAAGGTGTTCGTTTAAGGGGTGAAGCAAGTCCCATGTTGAGGAGGGACAGGGACGCCAAGAAAACAGACCGATATAGTGCGGAGTTTAATATTGCCAGAGAAAGTCCTGCAGCAGGCCACGGTTGCTACGCAATTGGCAGCTCTGCTAGTTTGGGCCGGCACGCCACACCGTACAATAGAGACATTGGGACCGTAGGTATGGGGATGGCAGGGCCCTATGGGAGTCCATATAGCACCTTGTATGCAAGTGGAAGAAGTGTGGGGATGTATGGGACTGGGTTACATCACGGAACAGTGAGCAGCAGTACCACAAGCGACTGGCAAATGGACAGCGTGATTGAACAGATTGAGAAGCAAATGGTGGCAGTGCTGGAGAAGATTGAAGGAGACATGCCCTCGTTGTTGGAGCAAATCAGCGACTGCCCTCCTGAACCACTACGCATCCGCAGCACACACACCTCGCCTGCCACCGCTCGGGCCCGCACCTCACATCACACCTCTTCGGAAACCTTGGCCACACCGCCGCCTCTTCCCACCTCTCCCAGGCCCGCGCTGCCGTCTCTCCCTCGCCTTGCTATCCCTCCTGCTTCCTATCCTCCACCCTCCCCACCTTCTCAAGCCTCAGTCCAAGCTGCAGGAGAACAAGAGTGTGGACAGAGTGGGACTGAATGTTCTGGACTTTCCTCCAGAGCTGGGATGGCCAGAGGGTTATAAAATAGGTGGAATGATCAAATCCAAAACATGTCACAGACTGGAATTGGCTACGAATCATTGTATTTTCACATGATTGGCAAGTGACCAGTCCAGATCGGAGTCCTGAAAATGGATTGGATGGATAATCTTTTTCTCTCTTGTAGATCAGGATTTATCGTTATTCTGCCACACTAAAACAGCACATCCACATCATCCCTTCAAAGATGTTGTATTGTTTGGTGTGGCCACAAGATGACTTCTTGATGTACGTTTAGCACCAACGTCTTATTGTTGAGTAAAAAGTAATAGACAAGGGAAGCTGTAAAGAGCATGATCTGTGTGTGTGTGTGTGTGTGTGTGTGTGTGTGTGTGTGTGTGTGTGTGTGTGCGCGCGCGCACGCACACGCACACGCGTGCGAGCAGATTGATGGTTAACTGGTGAGCGCGTCTGCCTTCCTGTGTGGAGTTTGCATGTTCTCCCCGTGCCTGTGTGGGTTTTCTCCGGGTACTCCGGTTTCCTCCCACATTCCGAAAACGTGTGACAGGTTAATGGAACACTCTAAATCATCCCTAGGTGTGAGTCTGAGTGCGGATAGTTGTTCGTCTATGTGTGCCCTGCAATTGGCTGGCAACCACTTCAGGGTGTACCCCACCTACTGCCCGAAGACAGCTGGGATAGGCTCCACCACGCCCCGCGACCCTTGTGAGGATAAGCGGAAATAGATGGATGGATATATGTATGTGTGCATTATATGCTCACTAAACAACATCATCATTCTGGAATCAATGCGCTTTAAGTAGGTTGATGAAAATGCACAGCATGGGAAGAAAAGTACAAAAACAGAAATGACAAACCACAATTTGAATGATGTCCTGCAAAAATGTAAATACATTTACTGTAACTGGCTTTCCAACTCTTGTTATGCTGTGTGTTGTAATCTTACTCATGTCCAAACACCTTTTAACGTAATTAATCAAGCACTGCCAGTCCTAATTTCGTCATTTTTAATGGTATCACTCCGTTTGAGATGCAGATCAAATTTGCAGCCAACTAGACTGATGAAACCTTTTCACTGCAATAGAGATTTGTTCTAAATACACCTTGATCCCTTGAAAACACCCTGTCAAAGTTATCCAAAAATCTTGATTATATGTTGGACAGAAAGAGATCAACTTATTTTACTATCACAAATGTAAAAGTGATGTACATTTTATTCAGGCTTTTTTGGCTCTATGTTACCATGTTATGTGCTCTTCTGTGGTGTCCGTCTACCCCATCGTAAAATATATTGTGTCTGTAAGCCTTTCAAGAAAAATAAAATGTAGTATCATCTTTACCGATTTTATTTGGTGTTTTGATTGGGAGGCGACAAATAAATCCAAATACTGTGTACAATGACCGAAAGTGACTGCACAGCAGAGAAAATCAA
Organism: Hippocampus comes; assembly: GCF_001891065.2. Lineage (NCBI taxonomy): Eukaryota > Metazoa > Chordata > Actinopteri > Syngnathiformes > Syngnathidae > Hippocampus > Hippocampus comes. The sequence continues at coordinate 4,498,611 of NW_017805983.1, forward strand.
CATCACCCAGACTCTCAGCGAGCCTACGTATCCCATAAGGCTTTGCGCGCTTTTTGGATTAGACCACCATTTTGAGGGCACGGGTGGATAAATATTCATGGTGGTAAACAATGCAATTACGATACAGTTATCGTCAAGTACCCAACTCGATCAATTTAAAATGATCCTTTATAGTGAACATACACGATGATCGAATGTCAATCTTGAAATAAATCATACAAAAGTGTTTCATTAACGCTTCTGAAAGGGTAAGATGGTTGCGTCCGTAACGTGCACATGTTGCTGCTTTGCTTTGCTTTTCTACTGAAATAGTGAGGGGGGGAACGCTTGAACAAGCCAGCGTCGGGCGGCCAGTCGTACAGCGGAAAAACTCACGCAGAGCCCTTAGCCCGCTACTGTGACATACTTTCCTCACTGCCCCCAACAGCGCCGTTTAATTGTCACGCGGTTTGTTCGGACGTTTTCTTTTCTACAGACCGTTTTTTTTTTAATACTACAGACCAGGCAGAGCAATATCGGATGTGGTAAGTTGTGCACATTTGTGTAAGCCTCTCGTCAGTGCTAGCCCGAGCTAGCTAATTTTAGCAACAAGCTAACGAGGATAGCGGCACGAGATGGAAAAAGTCACTGTGGGTGGCTAGATAGCTCGAAAGCTAGCTGGGTGCACACACGCTAACAACTACGCAGTCGGTTTATTGGTAGATCGCCGCACTAGTTCACTTCTCCACTCCATCATAATCACTATCAAGTGTGTTTAATTAGCAATTGGACCTTCCCTGGTGTTATTTATTCTTTGGTATCTTAAGTGTAGCTGGGAAACACTTCGCTGAGCACATTCAGATGTGCTAAAAGTTACGCATATCCTCATTGCCATTTGCATCGAGCAACGTTGGCCGCAATCTGCTGGAACTATTTCATGGGGATGGCTTCGATTGCGAGGCAAACGTTAGATTAGCACGCTACGACGTGACTCGAAATGCGATCGACGTTACCGGCCATTGAATGCTGAGCATCTTCTCGAGCTTGCCAAGTTATGCTGCCTGTGTGACATTTGACTAAGATTTTTTAGCACTGCGACGGCATCCTCCAAATTATTTTAAAATCATGTTGCGAGTGACACCCGCGTCGACATGTGTACCCAAGAATGTGCGGCCCACGCGTTCGTGAGCCTTTGTGATTCAGCAGGCAGGCACCCCCTCCCCCAATACCCTTCTTCTTCAGATATGAACACTCCTCACCCTTAACCTCTATTTGGCCGATGGCTCAGAAGGCTCAGCATCGCTAAGACATTTTTTGTGGCACACACTCGATGTGCACAATTTGCTTGAAACTGTTGCAAGTTTTTGTCATCGGATTAAATATGCAGACACTGTAGCAGCACATAGGGACAAATTTGTTTTTTTAAAATAATTGTCCACATTGAGGTAATTTGCCGAAAACAACGATGGTGTGAATTTAAGGCTCGACTTCTCTTCACTTTACTCAATTGCTAATTATCAACCCCTTGGGGGGGATACTTGACCGTGAGTGGCTTGACTAGTAGAGGCTGCATTTAATTGTACTATACAGTACGTGCAAGTACTACTTACCATGCGTCCGTGTCACGAGAGGCGGGGCCAGTGAGTGCGCGCAGCCAATGGCACGTCTGCGTGCTGAGCAGCGTGGCCCGAGCCAACCTTTCCTGTGGAATATTTCGGGCCGCGCGTCACGCCTCCCCCGCCCCTTCTCCCCATCTGCCATTTTGGTTTTGTTCCCGTCTGCAGTCGTAAAGCCAGCCAGCCAACAGCTATTGCAGAGGGGAGCTTTCGCGTTGCAACCACATAGTGACTCGACAATATAGCGCGAGCAGGCCGACCATTTTACCAAGCTTCCTCCCCTCTTTTTTCCGTCCGTCGACAAATATCCAACCGCTGACATCTGAACGCAACGGAAGGGGCGCGGGTTCGCATCGGAAAGGCCCCGGGAAGGATTATTGGTAAGAAAGGAGAAATCAATGGGACGCGAGTGGAGCCAAGTTAGCGCAAACCGGTCGTGCTCATGTTGTAAGTCCTCTACCTTTATAGCATACAGCCAAATCGGCTGCCCGAGATGTAATCAGGAAGCTTCCGGGAAGATCCGCGCTTGCTGGTCGTTGGTTAGCGAGCCGGTAAGGTTGTGAATGGTGGCCGAGCGACCAAACCGAGGCCTATATCGGCCTAGACTGTCGTGCTAATAGCGTTGGGCTTTGCCTCCTAACTTATTCATGTTGCCACCCGGTCCGCTCGCCTAAGGACTTAACCGATTAGTGGCACGCAGCCGGCCGCTTCTCGCTGGCCTTCACGAAGACCTGACGCGCTTTCTGGGGCGTTGTATTAAAGCCTTTGAAGTGGCTTCCTCGCTAGCTTTTATCGCGTTGGGCAAATGAGCCAAGCGTCAGGGAGCCGTGTAGTCGTGGACCGTGCGGGAACACTTTCATTTTCACCCGACATCCACTGTTATGCTCAGCCGAACTGTGAATTTTTTCCTGTACGCCAACTGGCTGCTGCTTTTCCGGATCGTTCGAGGGTTCCAGAAACTGCTTTTCACGGTAAACCGACACTGATGGCGTTCGTTACATGGTAGGGATGATTCCGAGACCCTGCGGCCTATTTGTCGCCTCGCCGACTGGGGCGTGTTTTAACTGGTCACTCGCCTGAAGTGACGCGACCTTTCGGTTTGTGAATGGTACATTCTTGTGGCCACACCTGCCAGTCATTGTCAAGCCTTAACCGCGGTCAAGTTGAATGATTCAGCGTTTTTTGTTCAAACGGTTCCTTGTCCAAATCCAGGTGTCGAACACAATAGAGCGCTACCAACAAGGGAGACCTGTGCCTGTTTGAGAGCAGCACATAATGCTGCTATTCATAGCTCTTCCTGGGTTCGCTGTGTTGTCTAGCAGATTTGTTGTTGGCTCAAAGCCAGCCCAGCTGCTCTCCGGATGACAAATCCCTTCTTACCAAATTGACTAGGATTCTATCCCATTTAGATGGGTCCACCTTGTCTGTCATGTAGTTGCCATTTATTCTGTGCTGATTGTCCTGCCTTGAAGATCTAAATTCAGTTTCCACTGACCTGTAGATGTCCAGCTCGCCGCTGTCCAAGAAACGTCGCTTGTCAGGAACAGAGACGAAGACGGGATCCCACTGCTCCTCCTCAAACTCTGTCAGAACTGATCTGTCCCACACACCTGCCAACGTAAGCACACTTGCTGCAAATGCTCGTCAACAATTAACAGTTCAGTATTTTCACTGTCCTATCTGGTACTGCCTGGGCAGGGCATGGCTAAGAACGGCAATGACGCTGAGATTGATGAAGGCCTGTACTCCAGACAACTGTAAGTCTTCTTTCTCTCTTTCAGAGTAGAATAGTTATGCTTATTTTACCTGAGTCAGTATAATCTTCAACTGCCTGAGGGACGTCCTCATTTCACCAAAGGAAAGCTTGATCGTTTTTGTATTCCTTGTGTTAAGTAAATGCTCTGCTGCTTGAAATGCATACCGGTAATTGTCAAACTCATATACCCGCCAACATTTTTCTAAAATTAAACAACAAGCAGACAATGGACATGCAAACAGCAAAGTCTGAGCTTGCTGAGAGCGTGGTACATTTTGACTGTAAGCATTTAATGACCTTCACTTCGCAACGTTCAGTGAGCAAGCTGGCGAGTGTTTAACTCTTTTGACTTTCTGAAAGGGGAATATGTCAGTTGACATTTCATATAAAGTGAGGCGAACGTTTTAAGAGACTTATCATCGTACTGGTATGTGTGCAAATGTTTCGCTACCTAATAAATAAGATGTCAGAGTTTTATCATTCTGTGACATGTTCATGTGACTCGGTGATTCTGATGAGGACACTCGCCGCACTTAATGACATTTGCCTACCTATTCCTTCTCAGGTATGTTTTGGGCCATGCTGCAATGAAGCGCATGCAAAACTCCAATGTGCTCATCTCCGGTATGAGAGGTCTTGGAGTGGAGATTGCCAAGAATGTGATTTTAGGGGGGGTTCGAAGTGTCACCGTACATGATGAAGGGGTCGCAGAATGGAGAGACCTCTCTTCTCAGGTGAGCAGACACGTGCATGGAGTGTCACCTTTTAACGAGTAATGAGTAGCACTTGAGGTGATTATTTTTCAAGTGTGAATCAAAATTTCATTTTTTTCCTTTGTACATTTTTCTTTTAGTTTATTGCAGCAACAGGCTTTGGATTGCTTTCACTCCAAATGATGTGCTACTTTAAATCCGCCCCTCAATTACTGTGAAAGACTGACCCAAATTTATCAGTGGGTGGCCTCCGGTCGAATCGTAATCATAGTCGAGCTCGGGACAGTTTTAGGCCATTGTTAAAAGGGAGCTTTCCGTTGAATCATGAGTGTCCACTTAGTTCAAGTTGAGGCCTGAGAGCAGTGTTTTTATTTTAAATGATTTTTTATGGTTGATTGATTATGCCAGTATCCACCATCATTGAGAAGAGAGTGCATGTTTAGATGTTTTCTGTCATTTATGATTTCTTTGTTTTGTATTTAGTTTTACATTCGAGAGGAGGATCTGGGGAAAAACAGAGCAGAAGTTAGTCAGTCCCGTCTGGCTGAACTCAACAACTATGTCCCTGTGGCGGCATATACAGGTGCGCTCACAGAAGACTTCCTGACTAAATTCCAGGTATAAGCCATTTTGGGAAACTCAGTGAAGAACTTTGATGCGGAAAAATAAGCACTTTTTAATGTTGAACTTTCTGTAACCCAGGTTGTTGTGCTGACCAACTCCACCCTTGATGAGCAGCAAAAAGTGGGAGAGTTCTGCCACAGCAAAGGCATCAAGATCATCATTGCAGACACTCGCGGCCTGTTTGGGTGAGATCCCGAATATCCTTTGTTTCACCTCCACGATGTGTCTGATGCTTTCTGACACCTCAATTCTTTTGTAGCCAGCTTTTTTGCGACTTTGGTGAGGAGATGATTGTGCATGACACTAATGGAGAACAACCGCTGAGTGCCATGATTTCCATGATCACCAAGGTTAGCTCTGTCAACTTGTTTTTTTAGCAAACACCTTTACATTTCAAGAATAACATCACTGTTTGAATCGATGACAAAAATGATTTTCTTCTCCAGGACAATCCAGGTGTTGTGACTTGCCTGGACGAGGCCCGTCATGGTTTTGAGAGCGGAGACTTTGTAACATTCTCAGAGGTTCAGGGAATGACTGAGCTAAATGGCTGTCAGCCTGTCGAGATCAGAGTTCTGGGTAAGACCTCTTTGTTTCCACGATTGAAATCATAGTTGGTCTTACGATGAACATCACTTGACTGACGTTGTCTGTCAATGTCCAGGTCCCTACACCTTCAGCATTTGTGACACAGCAGGATTTACAGATTATGTCAGAGGAGGAATTGTTTCCCAGGTCAAGATGCCCAAGAAATTCACTTTTGTAAGTTGATCATAAATTCACATTGGCCATTTCCATTGTTGACTAACTTGCTTCATAATGTTCATATTTAAGTAGCTGAACTCGAAGTTGCAACGAGTGCTGTGGTGTTCGTCATGTCTTTTTAAAATGTGAAGTTTCTTTTCTTCAGACAAATGTGTTTATTTCTCCTGAGGAGAAACATCTCTTACTTTGGCTGACACTTTCAACTGTCACTTCAGCCTTTGTCAGAATCCCCAACCTGTGCTGCAACCCCATGCCACCATTGACGAATGTGTCATAGGTGTTTGGGCTCAAGTAAGCCCATTTTTGCTGTTAATTGTGCCATCTCCACGCCTCCATATCTCTATAGCTTCCTTTGGCCCATCCTGTGATTTAATTTGTTTCTGACACATGGCAGCGGCGGGGGGCTTGGAGCGCAGACTTGGTCGGGGATGTTTATTTTGATGGTTTCCCGACCCGATTAGAGTTGTATTTAGACATGTCACACGGTGAAGTGACAACAGCTCTGGCAAAGGTTGAAGTGACAGACAAAACTGTCAGCAATCTAAGAGATTTTTCCTCTGTATTGAGGACAAACATTTATCTGAAAAAAGAAACTCATACCCAGAAATTAGTACTGTCAAACTGATTATGTACTGTCAAACTGATTATGAGTGCAATTGTGAGTAAAATGGCCATCTTGTGTTGATCTTGGGGCTGTAGAAATCCATTTCCTCCTCCATGGCTGAACCAGAGTTCATAATGACAGACTTTGGCAAGTTTGAGCGTCCTGGACAACTACATGTGGGCTTTCAGGCCATCCACGCTTTCCAGAAGAAAAACAACCGCCTGCCTGCACCATGGCACCAGGTAATCTGCACATTTGACAATAAAGTTGTACTTGACTTGATTGGCAGTAGCACATTTTGTGTGTGTGTGTGTCTGTGTGTCTGTGTCTGTGTGTCTGTGCGTGCGTGCGCGCTCGTGAATGAGGACGTTGGGGGCGGGGGTATGTGTTGCGCTGGTGGGAGCGAGGGGGTTTATGATCTGTCCAGCACTAACTTTGCTGGCTTTTCCTTTCAGGTTGATGGTGAAGAGATGTTGACATTAGCCAAGGAGCTGAACGCTGCTCAGTCTGGATCAGCTAAAGTAGAGCAGCTTGATGAGGCGCTCATCAAAAAGATGTGCTATGTCTGTGCGGGTGACCTGGCCCCTGTCAACGCCTTCATTGGCGGTCTGGCTGCACAGGAAGTTATGAAGGTCACTTGGGAGCTGTCGGCTTACGTTTGAGCTATACATGAACGGCAATTATTTGCATTTTTCAAAATGTTTTTTCATTGATTTCTGCGTGTTGTTTGTTGCAGGCGTGCACAGGAAAATTTATGCCCATTATTCAGTGGTTGTATTTTGATGCATTGGAGTGCCTGGCAGAAGAGGAGGGAGTTGTACTCACAGAGGAAGAATGTGCCCCTGTAGGTGTTACCACATCCCCCACAATATGGATCCTGCATGTAGCGTGATGCTCACAAACGCTTTTTTCCCCTCCTAGAGGAACAGTCGGTACGATGGACAGATTGCAGTATTTGGCACCAAGCTGCAGGATTTGCTTGCCAAGCAACGCTACTTCCTGGTAAGTCTGTGCTTCCATCCACTGCCATTAATGGCCTTCTGTAACTAAAGCAGATTGAAATGATACATTTGGTGACAGCAAATGCAGCTACAAATTTCAGCACATGGTGACCCCAAATACTGATTACAGCCCCAAAGTGAAAAGTACGAAATGTTATCTTGTTGTTTATTTTTTTTTTATTTCATTGGACACATAACCAGGAGGAATGTTTTTGTCTGACTTGTTCTTCTGTTTTGGTTGCGCAATGCCTTACTTGCCTGACTTGCAGGTTGGAGCTGGTGCGATTGGCTGTGAGCTCTTAAAAAACTTTGCCATGATTGGACTGGCTGGTGGCGAGGGCGAAGTCATTGTGACTGATATGGACACCATCGAGAAGTCTAACCTCAACAGACAGTTCCTCTTCAGACAATCAGATGTTACCGTAGGTGTCTCTTCTTCTCTGTTCTGTCAGATCACAAACAATTCCTTTGCTCGCGTTTTTGTGTGGTAAACAGAAAATGAAAAGTGACACAGCTGCAGCAGCAGTTAAACAGATGAACCCCTCCATCAAGATCACTGGTCACCAGAACAGGGTGGGCCCCGACACAGAGAGAGTCTATGACGATGACTTCTTTGAGAGCCTTGATGGAGTAGCCAATGCACTGGACAATGTTGATGCTCGTAAGTAACCATCGTTGTCTTCCTTCCACCCTGCTTTGCAGTGTTTAAATCTTTTTTTTTTTTCTTTGTATTTTTGTGCAGGTTTGTACATGGATCGGAGGTGTGTGTACTACCGTAAACCTTTATTGGAGTCCGGCACTCTGGGTACCAAAGGCAATGTACAGGTTGTGATCCCCTTCCTTACGGAGTCGTACAGCTCTAGCCAGGATCCACCTGAGAAATCCATCCCCATCTGTACCCTCAAGAATTTCCCAAATGCCATTGAGCACACACTGCAAGTGAGTAAACGTGTGCACTAGCTTCACTTAAGGGGAAAACACTGCGTCAAGCGGATTTATTGATGTGGTCTCGACTTGTTCTACTTAGTGGGCCCGCGATGAGTTTGAGGGCCTTTTCAAGCAGCCACCAGAGAACGCCATGCAGTATCTCTCGTAAGTCGGCCCCCAATCTGGTTGCTTTTGTCTTTCGTTGTGGTGAACTCGTCTGCTGCTGCACCCAAGCCTTTCTGTTTTCATCTTACGCAGCTTCTCCTACAGAAGTCGTTGGTTGTGTTTTAATTTCTCAAGTAGCCTGTTGTGTATATAACTAGTCTTTAAGATTTGTAGCCACTTTTCCACAGAACTGTACCTACTCAGTTTAAAAAACATTATTTTTCACTTAACTCATCATGATTTTTTTTTAAACAGCTTTTTCAAGCTGATCTCTAAAGCCTTATCATGATGGCATCGTAAATTTGAGGTATAGTGACGAAATATGTGTGTTGGTCGACATACTGGGTTGTCTTGCAGTGATCCCAAGTTCATGGAGCGCACCCTGAAACTTCCCGGAGGTCAGTCTGCCGAGTTGCTGGAGGCTGTTTACAAGAGTCTGGTCACAGACTGTCCCCGCAGTTTTGCCGACTGCGTAGCCTGGGCACGCAACCACTGGCAGTGCCAGTACAGCAACAACATCCGCCAGCTCTTGCACAACTTCCCCCCAGATCAGGTATTCATTTAATTGTATGTCACCGGAGCATTTTTCTCTCGCCTTGAGTGCACTTATTTTAATTGAGAATTAATTCAATTACACAAAAAGTCAAAAATGTCTGCCTTGAAAGTTGGCAGGGAATATTTTTTTCACATGGACAAATGTTAGTGGAGTCGAAAGCTCTACTGTCTAGAAGTAAGTTTTAGTACTAAGCCAAGTATCCACCAATCGGTTGCTGAAAATGCAAGAACCTTTTTTTTTTCGTGTACCAACCGCCATACACAGTCATGCTTTACTCTATTGATTGGTCAACAAAGACTCACAACAAGGGGAAAGGGGATACAAAATGCAGTCATCATCCCACATACATGCCACGCAGGTATAACACAACCCATATTGGGGTTTACTAATCCTGCCGTCTTTACCATGGCAAAATTAAACTCACCACTTGGTGTGAAGAGGCCTTGAGCCATCTCAGTCGCACAAAAACCTTGAGGCGTTGTGTTTTTGCATCACTCTTTTGTTATTCAATATTCATGTATGATGCATTTCTTGCTTTCAGCTAACCAGCTCTGGCGCCCCCTTCTGGTCTGGTCCAAAGAGGTGTCCTCACCCTCTAGAATTCAGCACTAGCAATGTGAGGATGAATTTATTATACCCCCTCATCCTGCTTTGTTCTCGGGCAGCATGTCCAGTTCTGGAAAAATGGATGCGTTACTTTGTCTTGTAGGACCTGCACATAGACTACATAATGGCCGCAGCCAACCTGTTTGCCCAGACGTATGGCATAGAAAGCTGCACTGATCGTGCAGCTGTGATCAAGCTCTCACAGGAAGTGAAGGTGCCTAATTTCACTCCACGTTCGGGGGTGAAAATCCACGTCTCTGATCAGGAGCTACAGAATAGCAATTCGTCTGTTGGTAAGCAGGCAGGATTACAAAAATTAACAATGTCTACAGTTTTAGTAAAATGTCCTTTTTCTTGAGCAGATGACTCTAGACTAGAGGAGCTGAAGGTCCTGCTGCCTGCGCCTGAGTCTTCTCAGTTCAAACTCTGCGCTATCGACTTTGAAAAGGTACACTTTCTGTCGTCATTTCTTCTCCAGGTGATGTTTTTAGTTGGTCTTACAACCTGCTGATTTGCGCTGCTATCAATATAGGATGATGATACCAACTTCCACATGGACTTCATCGTAGCAGCATCCAACCTGAGAGCTGAGAATTACGATATCCCCCCAACTGACAGACACAATGTGGGTGCTTGCATCTTTGAACACATCAGAGCTCGACTTTCAGTTTGTTGACTGTATATCTGATTGTGCAGTTGTCCTTTTTCTTATCCCACCATCCAGAGCAAACTTATAGCTGGCAAAATCATTCCCGCCATTGCCACTACCACAGCTGCTGTGGTGGGTCTGGTGTGCCTCGAGCTCATCAAGATCGTCCAAGGGCATAAAAAATTGGAGTCATTTAAGAACGGATTCATGAATCTGTCGCTGCCCTTCTTTGCCTTCTCCGACCCCATTGCTGCTCCCAGACACAAGGTACCGTTGCGGCATGCAGTTTTACTTTATACGCGTGTAGCTGACATCGAAAATTGACCCCAATGATTAGCTCCCATGATGATCCAGCCATGCTAATACTGATGCATCAGGCAGATGCAGTTCATCTGTCGGGGTGCAAGTGCGTTCTACTGAACTTCTCACGCTGATGGTTTCAGTGTGTGCTGAGGAGACAATTTGCTCACCTACCGTTGGCTGCAAGGCTGAATGTGATGACTAATTGTCCCATTTTGGCCTTTTTGTTACAGTACTATGAAATTGAGTGGACGTTATGGGATCGGTTCGAGGTCAGTGGTTTGCAGCCCAGTGGAGAGGAGATGACACTGCGGCAGTTTCTGGACTTCTTTAAAGTATGGTTTCATCTGCTTGACCAAGCCCTCTTTGTTTCTCAACGTGCTGTGTTGTGCTGAAATTAAATTTGGTTTTTACTTTTAGAACGAGCATAAGTTGGAGATCACCATGCTTTCTCAGGGAGTGTCCATGCTCTACTCATTCTTCATGCCTGCTGCCAAACTCAGAGAGAGACTCGAGCTGCCGTGAGTACAATCTCTCATGTCATGTAGTGAGTGAGGAAGAATGGTGGCTGCAACAATTAATCGAATAGTCATTCCATGTTCTATCGCAATTCACTTATTGGGGCTTCAGTGAATTTTATTTTAAATTAGTGACTAGGATGTGGCGATAACGGCGATCTCACAATAATAAAACTGCCACAATATCAGCACATCTGTTCAAAGGGCCAGATTGTTTTCCATTTGTGCAGTTTCAACACCCTCGAGTGGCTGGTTTATTAGTGGCATTTCATTCGAATTACACATTTTGGCCACCAAATCGCCAGATGAAGGGGAATGTAACACATTTGGGTTCCTCCACAAATTGACTTGATTGACGTGTGTGCACATGAGCAAGTGCCTCAATAAATGTTATGAGTGATTGTAGGTCGTTTTTGTACATTCATATTAATGTTACCTGTGCTATTTAGACTATATGTATAATTATGACCTCAGCTAAATAGCATTGCATAGGTGAGACATTTACATGCAATTGCTTATTTGTATTTTGTGTTATACAGAGGCCCTCTCTCTCTCTCTCTCTCTCTCTCTCTCTCTCTCTCTCTCTCTCTCTCTCTCTCTCTCTCGCCAATTAAAAGATAGTACACATTTACTGATTATTGCTCACATGGACAAAACTAAAAACACTGTAGCAATAATCCTTCCCATAAACCAGTCATACCAGCAAATATTTTTCAACATCTGCGTCAAACATTAGTTTTCGTCCCGTTTCAGATGAACACAGCATTGTAAACTAAATAGATCATGATACTTTGCGCTGTGGATCCCATAGGAAATCATAACATTTAAGACCAGCTATTTCATGGTCGAGACTGTTGTATACAAAAACACAATTTTGTGCATCGGCATGAGCTTTTTTCCCCCACAGTATCATGAGTTTTATACAGTATTGAGCTTTTTTTATATCACAAATATCCGCACTAAATTGTTATAGTTATCGCATCAAGAGGTTCATATCGTGATATCGCATTGTAAAGTTTGAATTTCGTCACATCCCTATTAGTTACTCAACTTGTTTCTTCAATTAAATATTGGTTGAATGTGATTTTCAAATCATTGTGTTCTGTTTTGAATTTGTTTAACACATCGTCCCACCTGCATTGGAATTGGGTTTGTGATACAGTCACACACCCATTGCTAGTCAAGAATGTAATGTAATACCGCAGATATGGCCCCCGGTGCAATTCAGTCGTTTTATAGAACAAGCAGAAACAAAACAAACGCGCAATAAGCACATTCGTACACAAGCTGCCGATGGCTACAATTCACGCTGACTTGTTCAACATGCCGACAGCTAATGGGTTAGCCAGTTAACAGCTAGCCCAGACTGCACTCATTTGATACGCATGTCACTCACCAGGCCAAGCCCTACATTTCAAAACAATACAGATACTACATGGGAGTGGAGATCCCAAGTAGACAAAAATAAGTACATGCATCATTTGTTCATTTTCGTGACATTGCCAAATCAATTTATGTAATTAATCGATGGGATAATTGATAGAATAGTCCATTCTGAAAATATTCTGACTTTATTAAACTAATTAATGGCTGTAGCCCTAGTTAAAGTTCTACAATGTTCCTTTCATCTGTGTCCCGTAGGATGACTGAGATTGTGACCAAGGTGTCGAAGAAGAAGTTGGGCAAACACGTCAAAGCTCTGGTGTTCGAGTTGTGCTGCAACGACATGTCGGACGAAGACGTGGAAGTGCCATACGTCAGATACACTATTCGCTGAGCTCCACATTGGACCCACCTGAGGGAGGTTGGGTGTTACCGGAGGGAGATGATGTTTATTATAAGGGGTTGAGGTCATTTTGCGGGCGGGGGCACTAGGGGGTGGTTCAGGTCTTCTCAATAGGACAAATCGATCTTTTTTTTTTTTTTTTCTCTCCTTCCCTCTCGGCCTGTGGTTTGTGTGAACCCGTGCCTCGGTGTACATAGTCCCATTGAGCTGACTCACTGGTAGCTCGTGTAAGGGATCCACTTGTGTTCAGTACTTTGAGACACGGCTGTTGCAGGCGGCAGGAAACCTGTACATATACCGGAAGTCCTGATACTTTGCAGAGCCTCAGGGCTCAGTTGAAGCCTGGGTGATGTTGCTCCTCAGAACTGCGTTACGTGTCACTTGACTGTTGGCTTCTTTTTACATGTTGCATTTAAAAAAAACCCTCAGTAAATAATTCATCCAAATGATACATGTGAGAATTTTATCCATTTGACTACCACGTCCCCTAATTCTCCAATGGCACCAATAATTTATTTTTTGGGGGGGTTGTGGGACCGCCAGAAGATCAGATTGCGCCTCAATTGCCTCCCCCAGCACACAAAAGTGAACCCCCCGTCAAGTTGAATTCATAGCTGGGGGGAGTTCAGGCACCTCACCTCAGTTAGCACTCGTTGCAGTGTGTTGAGTGCTTTTGCACATTGAATCAGATTTCTTTGTATTTCATGTCCTGTTTTATTTTTCTTTTGTATTTTTTTCTGGGCTAATTAGGGCTCACACAACATGTAGATGATAAACTCTTCTCTCTACAGTGTAAAATCTTAATGACATTACGGTGTAAAAGCAAGGTAATGTATCTTGATATGGGAGCACTTAGCTTGATAGTGAATAAATGTCAAATCACCACTTGTGACTTATTTCTTTCCCACCCTCATTTTGCAGTGAACGTTGTTACCATAAATTTGTGCGTTAATGGTCTGATCATATCAAAGTTTAATTGCAGTGTGCTCATAAAATTGATCAGACAATTCCAGAGAATCCTCACCTGACTGCAAAAAACCTGCCACACTGAAATATTTGCAAGGGTTTACTTGTTTTTCAGCTTATACAGTACAATTGATTTTAGAAAGCTATGTTCATTTGACATGTAATTACTAGCACTAAATCAAGTTTGCCTTTATAAGATGCAATCTCACTTCCTCTTCTCTTCACACAGTATTGCAGCTTGAGTTCACTCATCCATTTGTCAGATACAAGTAATGTGTGTCAGATACAAGTAGGTTAGTTAGCTCGCCTCCCAAGGATGTGGTTGTGGGTAAGATAGCGTAGCAAACGAGGTGGAAGGAGTTTGCACTGCTCTCTGCTGTATTGCAGTGTCACACTACCACTAAAACAAGGGACCCTTGCAGGTTTTCAGCATTAATGCTTCAGGGGGATGACATGGATCTGTGACAAGGATTTAATGACAGAAGATGGAAGTGGAAGAGAGCTGTGAAACGAGGACAAGCTGGTATGACTTATTGATGCTACTCATTGGTATAGTGTTTAAAATATTTCTTAAATGGATTAACCTATAACTTTGTGTCCATATATACTGGTATTGACTACTGTATGACTATTTGCTTGTACGTTTGCTTAGTTGTGTTTCTCAAGTTTTCGCCAAAAAATTCAATTTGAAAATATTTTTTGGAGGTCACAAAGAGCAGGAGAGAGTCAGTCTACAACCACTTGTGACCATGCTGGAGTAAGTGTGTCAATTGGGGACCAATCATATAGAAGTGTCATCCCATTAAAAACAAGATGTATATTAAACTCATACCATTGTCTTGTTTTAGAAGAAGAGAAAACAAGACTCAACCACTGATCCTGTGATCCGAATCTCAGAAGTGAGTTGTCTCTTGAGAACAAGTGCTTTTGAACACTGCTGATTTTCCCTTGTCTTTATTTTGTAAATCATGGCTTTCTTTCGCTGCCAACAATTTCAAATACATTTGATTTCGGCATTTACGACAGAAGCAAGCCGTCCCCTTGCATTTTACTCCACACGGTCCCCTTTCAACACTCTTCCTCTTTGAAAGACTCACACAGGAAATGAGAAGGCCGCACCACGCAACATTTCTCGTTCCACTTTCCTGAGCTCTCATGACTGCAGAGTTTGCTCTGTTTTTTGTTTACTGTGATTATCAAATGCCTACACAATCCTCTTCAAATAACGGGCTGTTGCGCAAAAAAAAAAAAGACCAATGTAAATGTTTTGAAATTTCTTGCACCATTCATGTGATCTGAAACCTGTAAACCTCAATTAAAGAAAAAAAAAAAAACAATTTTTGAGAGTGAATGTAAACAATAAACCTGTAATAGTGTACCGGTACATGTCTCAGTCCAGCCGTTTCTCTCAGTGGACTTACAAACGGTTCCGATCTTAAATTTAAAATGGAGCAATGATAAATAAAATTGTTTCTCAGTTTGAAATTGACAAAGGAGTAGCATCAGACCGTCCCCCACCTATCCCCGTTGAAAAGAGACAATAGACAAGTACAGGTATACTTGTCAATGGTAGTGAATTAGTAATTAGCCGATAGTGTTTCCACAAAACCTAAAAAAAAAAATGTCAGGAAAGTCTACTTGAACATTCGAAATGTGTTTGGGGTATATGAAGCGCTTTAAATGGTAGCAGGTTTGTGCTGACTCTTGATCATGAATTTGAACGTCGGTAGTTAGTGGGTAGTAGAGCCACGTTTCCAATTATAAGAGGATATAGTTATTTGTGTTTTTTTTAATCACAAAAACCTAGCATTTGGGCAGGGATATGTAGACTTTTTAGATCCACTGTATCTGTCCCCTTCTGAATTTGCCAGGACGACGACGACGAGGCAGAGGTGGAACAAGAGGAGTTTGAAATGTTGAATGACTCAGAGGTGAATTTTCCATGTCGGTAAAAGTTGGACGACTGAGCCACCCTGATGAAGCTTTGCTTTCTCACACGAGTCGAATTTGGATTCTTGATTTTCCCTCGTAGGAGCCTAGCAACAAACGGGTCAAACCAGTTGTCAAGTCAAACAGCCTAACAGGGGTCATCACCCCGGTCAAGACCCCTGCTCTCAAACGCATCGGACAATCCATTTCGGTACTGTGCAGCAACACGCTTCGTGTACCGGTCCAGTCGAACATATACGCGCTCATTCACGTGTTATTGCAGCGCTCCATTAGTTTTCGTACAGAAGCGCGGCCTTTGCCCACGCCGCCCCTGCGCTCTCGCAACAAGGGCTCGTCGTTTCCACGGAGGCGTAACAGCCAGTGCTGGAGTGACACGGTGGAAAGTCACAACCTGACTGCCAAGGAGATCAAACGTCAAGAGGTGAGTGAGGAGAGAGCTCAGAGAGGCTAAATAAAACTGAACATGTTGTGTTATCGATGGCTCTAAGAAGAATTGCGAAAGAGGATGTGAGTTGGAACAGCAGGCTCAACTTCCTTTATTGAACGGTCAGCTGCGGGGGCTCACGTCGGCCCGTCTGTGCATCACGCATGTTATGCAAGTGTGTGCGTGAGTGTGTGTGAAGTGAGATGTGTGTCTTCGCCTCCTGTGCAGGTGATCTATGAGCTAACTGAGGGGGAGCGACAACTCATTGAGGACCTCAGTCTTGTTAAGAAGGTACACAACGTCAATCCTTTCTCCAGTGCATAATATATGTTCGCTTCTTTGCTTAAATTTTTTTTACATCTCTAGGCAGGCATCATAGGTCCTACCCGATGTGGTGCCCCTGCTTCATCAACTATATATATATCCACAAAAGAAATCGAATAGCATTGTCTTACACAAAGTACCACCACAATGACAAGATGAAAATACAGTAGCATAGTAGGCCTAAGTGTTCCTCACAAAAATGAGATGTTTACTTGATTCTACTGTAAACTTATGTAGATAAGTCATATATTTTTAAATAGTACTGAAATGATGATTAAATTAAAACGTATTGCAAATAATTCGATATTGATTGAATTCTAAATTTCGGAGAGTGAATTCAAAAAAATTGTACCAAAATAAATGTTAATATTATAGTTCTTAAAAATTATTATTACTATTAATTTAAGTACAGCTGAATTGAATAAGTAGTGATTATTTCACATCCCGCCAGAGTCAGGATGCATAACACCAGTGGTATTAGTACCACACTTGGAGAATCACTGATAAAATGTCACCCCATTTAAAATATAAAATAGATTATAAAAGTAGTTTATCAACCGGCGCATACCGACAACCAGGTATCAGTTATACTGGCCTTATTTCAATGTATCAAGTAGCATGAAGGCTCCCGATACCAGCCACAGATACTTAAAAACCCCTCTCATGGCTGTTCTCCTACCAGGAAGTAAATAACATGCGTGGCCAACAGAACGTTGTTCAGTCTGATTAGCATAATTCCCAATCCTGTTGTCTGCCCATGAACATGCAATAAAGGTTCACATCTGTATGCTTTGAGCGCAATATTGGTGTATTGCGATGGAAGCATAGATGCTTATTTGCTAATTCAGTATGGGTGATATAATGATTTTCTCCATTACCGGATTTCATGCATATACTTTATACACTTACCTGTTTTCATCGACAGAGAATAAGAGAGTATTATTCTGATTAAGTGCATTAATACCCGAAAGGTATATTTTTTTCTCTGTTGAAGCAGCACAGTCAACATCGCTAGTTTACGTACCTGCGTATATGATAAAGAATGCTATACTCGCCTGTTGCGTACTTTTATGTACTTGCATGTACCTATAATTTCTAATATTTTTTTTGTTAGTTTTACACTGAAGTTTAATAAAACGTCCAAAAGCAACTTACTTCTTCGGATGGATTTTTTAAACTCTCCGTTGAACTGACTGAGTAATGGAACCACTGGTGAGACCAGAGCAGTCAGAAAGAAAGAAAAGTCTTTGTTCACAATTTTCTGTTCTTGAGTTAATTACAATTTTATCTCTCAAAAGTACTTATGGTATCATTCTGTGGGTCCCACCAGGTGTACTATGAGCCCATGCTGAAACTGGACATCATGTCCGAGAATGAACTCAGGCAGATTTTTGGCACTCTGGACTCTCTCATTCCTCTCCATGAAGGTGAACCTCCACTCTTGGTTATTTAGCATCAGGATGATGTCATCACAGATTTGATGTTTCTTGTTAAAATCTGATCCAAAATTTTAAATTGTCTTAAACTTGGGTTGCATCAAGTCTACACCACAGCAAACTACAAAAAAAAGCAAAATAGTCAAAAGCACTCGTGAGACTGATTAAGAGTGTACCTAATGTTGTGGCCGGCCAGTGTCGATGCAAGCACGCAACTTGCTGGTTGTTTGCGCTCATGTTGCTAAAAAAAAAAAAAAAAAAAAGAACTAACCACAATGCAAAACAGGTCTCTGTATGCTTGCAGTACTGAATGTAAATATATTTGATACATCCAGTACACACATTATTTTAACACAACCACTCTGACTTTGACAGTGTCTGTAAAGGGCGATTCATACATATTGTGTGTGCGTGTGTGTGTGTGTGTGTGTATCAGTGTCCATGTATGTATTGGATCTTTATCATATATTGTGGAGATCTTTATTGTTGGCATTTTAGACTGTGGTATTATAATGACTACTAATGCAAGAGGCCTGGTTTTCCTCCAAACAAGATCTGCTGAGCCGTCTGGAGAGTCTGAGAGGGTCCAAGAAAACTGTGGGTGAAGTGGCTCCCACTCTGATGAATTGGGTTGGTATATTTTCTTCTACTGTACCCTCCCCAACTCACAGAAACACACACGTATTGGACGCATCTAGCCTCTCAAAGCCACAACCACGTCTCTGCTCCTGAACATCCGCCCTCTCCTTTTTGCACTGTGCAGTTTCCTTGCCTGGAGGCCTATGTGACATACTGCTGCAACCAGGTGGAAGCTAAAGCCCTGCTGGACCACAAGAAGAACGAGAAACCGGTGGAAAAGTTCTTGCGTCTGTGCCAGGAGTCGTCGTTCAGCAGGAAACTGGACCTGTGGAACTTCCTGGATCTTCCCCGAAGCCGTTTGGTGAAATACCCTCTTTTGCTGAAAGAGATTCAGAAGTGCACGCCTCCAGAGCACCCCGATGAGTTCACATTGCCTGATGCAGTGAGTGACTAAACAGGTTGCATGGTTGCTCTCTCTGACAGTATGCATAGTTTTGCCATTTTTGTGTCGAGAATATACAAGGGCCTCAAGTTGTTGCTGATTATTTGCAATGAATATGTTAAAAAAAATAATTCCCCGATGGTGTAAAGCAGGGGTGCCCATTACGTCGATCCTGATCTACCGGTAGATCTAGGACTCGTCCCAATTAGATCCGAAAGGTGTAGAGGAGAAAAAAATAAATAAATAAAAATTTGTGTGTCTTTGTACATGTTAGCAATATATATTTTTTGTGTTAATGCACACTGCACCCTAATCATCCTATCAGTCTCATTTTCCCAAAGAAAGATTTTAAAAATAAAATAAAATAAAGCATATAAAGCTTTGACCTACGGTGGCGCGTGACTACGTCAGCGGAAGTTGTTAACGCTCAGCAG
>NW_017805983.1:4517856-4562532 GCF_001891065.2 Hippocampus comes
TGTGTGTGTGCGTGTGTGTGTGCGTGTGTGTGTGCGTGTGTGTGTGTGTGTGTGTGTGCGCGTGCGTGCGTGTGGTTGTGCGCGCGTGAGTGCGCATGCGCGGTAAGGGGCGATCTGGGGAGGTTGGTTGAACGAAAAGTAGATCTTTGGTCCAAAAAGTTTGGGCACCACGAGTGTAAAGTGATTTCCTAGGGATGTTTTACAAGTGATCAATTGAAAATGTCAACACTTGCAGAGATTTATTTTGTTTTTTTAAATTGCATACTGACATTTATTCTTCCTACCTTGTAAAATAATTTTAAGTGTTTTCAAATAGATGCACATCATTTATTATTCATTACATGTTTTTAATCTGGTATGAACACATTTTGGAGTGTGTATCAAATTGATTGGTCTTTGCATGAATCACTACCAATGAAGTCGGTTCTTCGGTTCCTGTTTTGAAAATGTTTTTTCTTCATTTATGCTTAGTTGGAATTGATCCATAGCATTGTGGCGGAGGTGAACAAAAAGACGGGTGAGGCTGAGTGTCAGTTCTACCGGCGGGGGCTCACCTACATTGAAGACTGCCAGAGGCTTCCAGAGATCCAACAGTCACGTTTCCTTTATTGCCACGGGGAGCTCAAGAACAATAAGGGCCAGGTAACATTTTGTTTGCTTTTTGTTGGGGTTCGCAAACTACTCTTCAAGAAATCATGTTTTTCATCTAAAAATGAACAGAACTTCTCAAAGGAAGAGTCCTACATGCTCTTCTGTTAATTGCAAAGCACACATACAACTAGAATGTCATTGAGTAGTTTAAGCATTAAAGCATTTGGGTTAAAGAAATTCTACCTATTGATGTGTTATAAAAACATTTTAAAAAATACTTCGGTAATAGTGTTGTTAATTTAGGGCGGCTGTAACCTACACCTGACATTAAAATACATGACTACACACACACACACACACACACACACACACACACACACACACACACACACACACACACACACACATATGCGGTGTGTCAGAAAAGTGCCAGGACTGGTGTCACAAAATACATACTTCAGATCCCTCATGCACTCCTGGGAGGATTCTGCCTGTATTCTCATCACTGACATTTTGGTGTCATCCACATTCACATCTTGATGACATCCATGACACTCAAAAATTGTCCCCTTGATGACTCCCCTTGAGTTTGGGAAAGAGCGAAAAAAAAAATCACACAGAGACAGGTTCTGTGATGTTCTTCTATCTAGGGCAAATGCCGCACGGTCTTTAAGACGACGTGATGGTTGATCGTCTGGTAATCGAGTTAGGATTTTTTAACAAAAACGTCTTTCGTAACACTAGTCCTGACACACATTGTTTGTATATATTGTACACTACCGGTCAAAAGTTTTAGAGCACCACCATTTTTCCTTTATTTTTGTAAAAGAAATATATGCAGTTCAGTGTCTTCATGTACTCTAAAATAGAAGTATATAGCAAACGTACAATAAAAAAAAGAAATTGTGGAATCAATTTAAAAACAAAAATATATTCAAAATTTTTGACTAATTAAAAAGCCACCGAAAGTTTACATGACAGCTGAATGCACTTGCGGCATTCTTTTTACAATGAAAATCAAATATTCTTCAGAAGGTTCCTCCCAACTCTGTTGCAAAATTTCCTATAAATGCTTGTCACTTGTAGCTTGCTTTGCTTTCACTTTTTTGTTCAGTTCACCCCAAAACAGGTCCATGGGGTTAAAGACCATCATTCTGAAATTGACTTTTTTTGGGGGGGTTTTGTTGTTTTCACTTTGGGGTACATTAGCTGTTGGTTTTAACGTCTGACAGTTCACCGCTTATCCTAGTTTGTACCATTTCAAACTATTCATTGGATGTGAGCTGCTTGACTTTCAGTTTTGAAAAATGGTCCATGTGTGTGTGTGTGTGTGCGTGTGTGCGTGCGTCAGCGTCTGCATGTATTCCTGTTTGAACTGGCTCTGGTGCTGACCAGACCGGGAGAGGACCGGGAAGGAGGTCATGTCTTCCAAGTCTACAGACAACCTCTTCCCAATGCCTCCTTAAACCTGGAGGTGATCCCAGATGGGGAAACAGGTGGTGGGGGTTCCTTCAGAGGAGCCTTCACGGGTGGCAATGACAAAGGTAAGGCGTATGCCTGTAAATGAATTGGTGATGCGCAGTGGGATATATGGCTGGTGATGCACTGATCAGATTTACAAATGAATGAGTCAGAGTCGCACATTTGGCATTAAATTAACTGTTTAAAATAACATTAACGGGCGGCCTGGTAGTCCAGTGGTTAGCACGTCGACTTCACAGTGCAGAGGTGCCGGGTTCGAATCCAGCTCCGGCCTCCCTGTGTGGAGTTTGCATGTTCTCCCCGGGCCTGCGTGGGTTTTCTCCGGGTACTCCGGTTTCCTCCCACATTCCGAAAACATGCATGGTAGGCTGATTGAACACTCTAAATTGTCCCTAGGTGTGAGTGTGAGCATGGATGGTTGTTCGTCTCTGTGTGCCCTGCGATTGGCTGGCAACCAATTCAGGGTGTCCCCCGCCTACTGCCCGAAGACGGCTGGGATAGGCTCCAGCACCCCCCGCGACCCTAGTGAGGATCAAGCGGTTCGGAAAATGAATGAAATGAATGAATAACATTAACATGTAAAACCACTAAATTGGTATTTTCTGACCTGATGTTTGCTAAGCTCCGCCGACCTCTTTGATGGTTGCGCACATATTTCCAGGTTCTGCGTGGTGGCTGTGTCAGAAGCCGAGACGGTTGAATCGCTGTATAAGAAAGGCGTGTAATGAATTAAGTGGAAACGGGAGACCATGCCCCAAAATTACTATACAATGCGCAATTACTATAAATGACTTGTAGCAGAGTATCAAGGGTGTAAAAACACAGAATCTATGTGAAAATGTTAGAAAAGTCATACGCATCAAAATCTTTCCCTTGATGTTGGGGTAGCCAGGAGGGCAACCAGAGAGTAACAAGGGCCACCCCTGGACACCATCTCGCTCTGACCCTGGCCAAAATAAATATGCAATTGAATACATTGGCATGACTATGGAAAGTTAAAATATATCACATATGAAAAGTTTCTCAATCAGCTCGTCATTATTTGTTTCTTCTTTACCCTGCCTCCCCTGACTGCACGTCACAGACGTGAATCCATTTCTTTTTGGCATGTTTCTGAATGTGACTATGCTTCCACCTACTCTGTCCTCTGCCTTCGTAGTGAAAAACTGTTTTCGTGTGAGCAGCAGGGGGCGCTCCAAGGCCCACTCCTACAGCCTGCAAGGCAACGACTCCTTTAGTAAGCAGCAGTGGGTCACGTGCCTACGCCAGGCCATGGTCCAGTCTCGAGACAGGAAGGCCCAGAGCAGACAGTCGGTGGCGGCTCCCCACCCTGACCCTACCCTGTGTCACATCGCTGACCTCAGCATCGGTTGTGACTCCGACATGGACGACGTCACCAGCCGCTGAGTAAAGCGAGCTGATGTTGTGGAGGGCCTCTTTGGTGTCTGTTCAGCTGTGAGTTGGGCTTTTTGCACTCTTGGAGAACCCCACTGAATGGGCTTATTTTGTATAGCTTTGGAACTATGTTAATGAATGTACATTTGCCATGTGTGAACCTTTGTAATAATAAACTGGCACATAAAAGTTTGTTGAAGAATACACTGGAGGTGTGGTGTCTAAGTATAGCCGACAACAAGGAGCGAGAAAAGATTAGAGATGGTTATCCTCTTTCACTCTCTCTCTCGCTCCCCTTCTCCCTCTTTCTTTTGACATCAGTGACAGGGCACGACAGAGGTAGACTTTCATTTCTAGCCAGCACACACACACACACAAACGCGCGTGCACACACATACACACGCATGCACACAGCACACAGTGAAACAGTAGACACATCCCCTCTATGCATTTTTAAAAGCTCAGCAGGTGATGGGAACGCTTAGGTCGGGACTCTTTGTTCGCAGATAAGCTCGGTCAAGTGATCAGGTGAGTCCAAATTTTTTATTTACCGAGGCTAATGATATTTAACAGGTATTGGGAATGCTTGATTCTCTCAAAACTCTCGAACGCGTAAGAGCATGACTTAATATCCAGTGTTTGTTAAACAATTTAACAATATTTTGATCTTAATAGTTAGACTCTGATTCAATTTGCTTTGCAAGACGAAGAAGGACCTCCAGTCACAACGGATCAGCTGGATTTATCGGAGGAATAGACTTAAATCAAGGGGATGCTCGTTTTATACTTAATCCTGTTTTTCAGCTGCAGTTCCAAAGAAAGGCAATAATACCCTGATGTACTTCATTTGTTAAAAAAGGGGTGACTTTTCTCTCTGTGGAGGCTTATGAGCTGCCATCATGTTGCCATCACCTTCACCCCGCATGTGAAAGAACAACCCCCCTGCTTGAGAGCCTCAGTGGTAGACACGTCAGAATGCCTGGAGCCGACGGCGCCAACCAGGAGGGTTCTTGCAAGTCCTTGTGTCGAAACCTGGTGTCCCAGAACGGCCTGCAGAGAGAGACAGCTGATATTTCGCAGTCTGTCCTCTATACCTCCCTGATGGGGCTTCTGCTGGTTGCCGACAATGAGGTGTGTGCCACACAATAATGCAGACTGGAACAAATCCTCCTTTTGTCCATTTGAGGACTGCATGAGGGTAGGCAAACTTAAATGAGCCTAATCAGTCATATTGTATGTTTGCCACAGAAAAAAACAACGCAAAACACTTTTGACATCTAAAGTGAGGTTTAAACTGCAAATATGTGTATGTGTATATATATATATATATTACATTCAGGAAACAGTGAACTGCTAAAACACTTTGAACTCTGAAACAGGACGCTTGGTTGAAGCTTACTTTCAAATAAAATAGTCACAGTTTATTTGGGTCCTCCTCGTGTTCATGAAATCAAAGTCATGCTTTTCCACCATGGAGCAAACCAACACTGTTGTCTTCCGTCATCATTTTATCACGTGAAGCATACGGTCAACTGTCAACTTGAATTAAAAAGGACTATTTCACATAACAATGTAAAACCTACTATCGTTTCTATATTTGCCAAATAATTGCCAATTTGAATATTTATTTTACCTGGTTGATATGATTTTTGCTACTGATCCTCAGTATAGAGCAGGGGTCTCAAACTCAGGTCCTGGAGGGCCGCTGTCCTGTATGTTTTCCAAGTCTCCCTGTTGCAACACACCTGATTCAAATGAACAGGTTCAATGTCAGGCTTCCGCAGAGCTTGCTGATGATCTGATCATTTGAATCAGTGAATCAGGTGTGTTGCAACAGGGAGACTTGGAAAACATGCAGAACAGCGGCCCTCCAGGACCGGAGTTTGAGGCCCCTGATATAGAGCATCAGCATGGCAGGGCTGTATGGCATCAACTTAATTTTTGTACACAATTGTAAGATGTCATCTGTGAGGCGCGCGCGATGTTTGTTTTTATTGTTGGTCATGTCCAGCATTGTGTTTTCTTCAGAAACTTTTCTTTCCTTGGATTTACTTATGGTGTGCCTACCCGGAGTCGAATACCTCAGTAAATCTCGGTGCCCAGTGTCAGACATTGGCGCTTGTAAAACATATTTTGAGCGACAAAATGAAGTTTTTTTTTTTGTTTTTTTTTTAATGTTACACAAGCACCATGGTCTTCAAATTTAAGATTATATTTTAAAAATGAACAGTGTAATGTTTGTTTTCCATAAGTCACAAAGAACCACAGCAAATGAAAGAGCCATGTGCAGCTCCAGAGCCGCAAGTTGCAGTCCCGTGCTGCACATCAACATACACGTGTTTAAGCACCTGTCAGCACTCCTTGGTCTCTAATAGGATGAATGTTTGTCACTGACCTCCTTTTAGACTTTCTTGTTTTGCTAATGAGATAAGGCTAAATCTGTCCAAGCATGCACACAAATAGACGCACTGACACGCTGCGGTTAAGATGCACAGAGGTCAAATCATGCAATGCACAAATTAGTGTGCTTGTTTCTTATTCTCATCGTTTTTTTTTTTTTTTTTTTTTCTCTTTCAGAAGGTGCTCCTCGCATTAGGAAGTGGAAGGTCTGGTCTGAGAAACATAGGCAACACGGTAAGTGAAGAGTTTTCTTCCCATAGCATTATTTGGGGTCAGCATGGTTACTCTGCTGTCTGTCTGCTGTTCAGTGTTTCTTGAACGCAATAGTCCAGTGTTTGTCTCACACTCGCGGCCTGCGGGACTACTGCCTCTTAAAGTCCTACAAACATGACAAATTTTCCAAGGAGGAGCCTAGACTCACAGAAGGTAAGTCCTCCAATCATCCATCATTCATTTGCATGGTTACATGCTCCTTTTTACTTATTTTTATTGTCCTTCAATACAAGCTTTCTCTCAGGTATTGTCCGGACTTTGGAATTCAAAAGAAGAGGACACGGTTGTAAATCCAAGACAGTTTTACAATATTTTCAGAGACACTGTGCCTTACTTCAGTGGTTATAGGTAGGAATTCTGTACATGTTGCTTTATTTCTATTTTGACTTTAAGCTCTCTTTTACAACGAGGGTTACATTTTCAATGTTCTTTTTTACCAGTTTATTTAAGCAAAAAGAAGAATTTATATTCGATGTTGGAGCTAATAATGTTTCGGATCCCTGCACCACATGTTCCCACAACTCCCTATACCACACACATACGCACGCATGCTCACTTTTTTAATGTAATTTATTTATTTTGGGGGGGAATTGCACATTACAGTATTGCCGATCCAAAGTGTGTTTTTGTTTGTTTGATTCGTGTCTCTCCAGTCAGCAGGATGCTCAGGAGTTTCTCAGGTTTCTTTTAGAAAAGCTACATACTGAAATCAACCGCAAGCCCTACAATCGTCGGCCACTAAAGGACCCCGAGCAAAAATATGCCAGATTTAGGTGAGTGTGTAGGTTCTTCAAAAAGTCATGACTCTTGGATGATTTTCCTTTCATTTAAAACCCTCTCAGGATTTCTGAAGAGGCAGCTGCAACATGGAAGAAGCATTTAGACAACGATGACAGCAAGATCGTCGGTAAGAATCACGCTGGCGTCATCTTTTCCTTCTTGACACAATTAAGTGACGACGAACTGCCTTGGACCTCCTGACAGATCTGTTCTCGGGCCAGCTGCGCAGCTCGCTACACTGCTCCGTGTGCTCTCACTACTCCAACACATTCGATGTGTTCTGCGACCTGTCGCTGCCCATCCCCAAACGCTGCACAACTGGAGAGGTGACGCTGAAGGAGTGCCTGGATCTCTTCTCTCAGGAGGAGAGACTGGACAAGGAGAATTCACCAGTGAGTTCATGGAGAATTGAAAAGGGATCACTGGACTGACAAGTAATTAGTTCTTTATACTGTGTGTTAGGTATTTTCAGTGAAAATGAATGAAATATATAATACTGCATTACAGAGCAGAGGTCTCAAACTAACCCTAGAACTAAAATAAGTTTGACACTCGTGATAGATCTTCACATCAACCTTGAAAGCACCACAAATAACAAACATTACAGAACGAATACGTTTTTAATTTGTGACTCGTGAGGCACTCTCCATGTGAATTGCAACTTTGACCTCTGACCACTCACGTAGCACTATGAGCTATTGAGTATATTTCAATGGTGGCTTTTATAGCTCACTCACTGAATGTGAACGTGAATGGAGGTGTGTGTTGTCATAACATGTGGCAACCACACCGCTGAGGCATTCCTGCTTATTTCCTAAAGACAAAGCCAGCCCACATTCCACACATGTTATTACAACCTCCTTTGATAGGAGCTGCACTAAAACCTGGCAGAAATTGTCATACCTGCAATCCCACACCCATTTCGCACAAAAAATATGAAAGCAAAGCTGATGAATAACGGAGGGCTTTATACATAGATGACGAAGCGAGGAATTTTCTTTGAGCTTGTTTGCAATTTACTTTCAAGTGTATGTGTTGCAGATGTGCGAGAGGTGCAACAGGCATACAGAAAGCACCAAGCGGCTGTCCATACAGAGGTTCCCCCACGTTATTGTGATACGTATCCTCAACCATACTTCTTATTGATTAACCAGCTTGCTTACGTGAATGACATCACTATGACACTTAACACGCTCCATTAGATCTGAACCGTTTCACGACATCACGGTGGTCGATCAGTAAAAGCACAACCTATGTGTCCTTCCCACTCACCAACCTTGACCTTGGGCCCTACGGACCTATTGACTGTGGTAAGACTTCCATTTATATGGAAGTGAGCTGTGTGTGTGTCACTGTCGTTGAAAGGAAAGAAAAGTACACAAAAATGTAAGCTGTCTGTAAAATATGGGACAGTCCAACAGATTTTTATTTTGTAATGTATCTATCTGTTAGAATTTGAAAGAATCATCTTTGTGTCTCTGTATGTCCCTAAAGGAGCAGTGTTGTATGATTTATATGCAATATGTAACCATGTGGGGACTGTCAACATGGGTCACTACACAGCCTGTTGTTCTGATGAGAATGGATGGTGTTACTACAATGACTCCAGGTGAGACTGCAAAACATTTTCTTCTATGCAATGTTCTACCCATTTACAGAGCTGCAATGCATTTTTACTTCTCATTACTATCTTGCATGCACTTGTATTACTGCACGTTTTGCCCTAAACTGGAGCAGCTTCTTTCTCATGATTTATCACTGTCCACCCACAGTGTGTCAGCGATTTCTGAGACGCAGCTTCAGACCAATCAAGCCTACGTGTTATTCTATCAACGCAGTAACAACGCCATGACTACAAGGAAATAGACCCCTGAAAGGCAGTCAGAGACATTTTTACCGTCAAGGACCACGGAAACCAATGCGATGCAGCCATGCTCACATTCATCAATTTTTCAATCCCAAGAAAATGTGCAGTTAAAGAGGCAGATTAGATAAATCGGGACCACAATGTGTGTGTGTGTGTGTGTGTGTGTGTGTGTGTGTGTGTGTGTGTGTGTGTGTGTGTGTGTGTGTGTGTGTGTGTGTGTGTGTGTTTGTGTGTGTGTGTGTGTGTGGTGGGGGCATTGTGAAGAAATGATTTTGTCAAGGAGAAGAATCTGAAGAGAGTGGGGGATAAAACAGCTGATTTTCCTTCAGAGTATTTATGCCCAAATTGTGATGCCTGCATGTGAACATTGAAGCAAAGCTTTCATGATTGACAAGATTCATCCTGGATAAGATCAAGTACCTCTGCTCAAGATCTCAAGGACATGGAACTATCATACAATCGTGGCATTTCCATTCATCCATTATCTGAACAGTATTATCCTCATGAGGGTTACGTGCGTGCTGGAGCCTATCACAGCTGTCACCCGGCAGTAGGCAGGGTACACCCTGAACCGTTTGTCAGCCAATTGAAAGTGTCCAAAAAGGAACATGTGTCAAATCTTATTCAGGAAAATCATCATAATCCACATGCTCAATTCAAAACTATCGATTCTGCACTTAAGACCCGTCAGCCTATTTGCACATATCATCCCCTAAAATGTGCAATAGATTTTTGCAGTTTTTCATTGACAAGATTGATACAGCGCTCCTGTTGTGAATGCCGGATTTGACCCCTCTGTCCACGTTCTTTGTTCTACAGTGTGGGATTCCTTTGAAGCAGTTTCTTTCACTTTTTTGGAGGATGTGATTTGCCAAATTAAGCCATCCGGCTCCCCTTCTGACTCAATTCTATAAGGAGGTTTTCCTCAGTATTGGTCAATTGGTTTCAGCAGTCTGTCTTCTGGTGTCGCCCTCCAACATTTTAAACATGCTGTAGTGCAACACCTGCTGAAGAAACCTGGCCTTGATCAAGATGGGATGACTAATTTTAGACCAATTTCCAGGCTGCCTTTTATTTCAAAAATTCTGGAAAAAGTGGTACACACAGTAAAACTCTTTCTTGGATAAGCACACTGTCATGGAGATTTTCCAGTCAGCTTTCAAGATGATGCATAGCACAGTCAGCCCTGTTCCGAGTTTTTAATGATATCCTCCGGGCAAATGAGACCGGATACTAAATGTGTCTCATTTTGTTGAATCTAACCGCAGCATTCGGTAGAGTGGACCACAGTATTCTGCTGGCTCGTTTTCAGGACCAGGTGGGCATTAGAGTGGTTTGACAGTCTGAGTCCCGTACTGCCCCTCTGTCGTATGGTGTTCCACAGTGTTCTATTTTGGGGCCCTCACTCTTTTCACTGTATTTGCTGGCTTTAGGTTCCATCCAAAGAAAACATGGTATTTTCTTCCACTGGTATGTGGATGACCGACAGATCTATGTCCTGCTGAGCAAAAAGAATGCATTGTCCTTCAGACCACTTTTGCCCTGTCTAGAGGAAATTAAAGCGTGGATGGATGTCACTGAATTTCTTAAATTTCAATGAAAAGAAAACAGAAGTTACGGTGTTTGGTCCCTTGTACATCCCACCCTGCTGACCTGGGCCCCCCTGGAGTCTTATATAAAGCCAACTGTCTCGAACTTGGGTTTTAAATTGGACAGTGATTTTAAATTGGAGGGGCAATTAGGTACTGATGTTAAATCCAGCTTCTTTCATTTTAGGCAACTGGCAAAGGTAAAGCCGTTCCTTTCCCAGCAGCAGTGAAACGGTGATCCTTTATCACGTCTTGGCTACATGATTGTAATGCACTTTTTTGGAATCAGGAAGTCCTCCCTCAAGCGTCTCCATTTGGTGCAAAATGCTGTTGCTCACCTCCTAACTGGAGCTTCTAAGAAGGAGCGCATAACCCCAATTCTGGCTTTCCTTCACTGGCTCCCAGTGTATTTTAGACTCCATTTTAAGATACTTCATTTTAAGATACTTCTATTTGTTTGCAAATCTTTAAATTGCCTCACCCCAGCTTACCTCCCTGAGCTCTTCCACCGCTACGCACCTGCCTAATGCCTCAGGTCTGCGGACCAGACGCTACTGGAGGTGCTGAGGACTAAGTGCAACCTCAGAGAGGATCGAGCCTTTTCTGTTGCCAGTCCTTCCCTCTGGAATGACCTGCCATTAAATGTTAGGCTATCCCCCTCCCTGTCCATTTTTAAAACTCATTTGAAGACACATCTTTTTTCCTTGACTTTCAACCCAACAGGAGACTGACAATGTTCTGTTGATCTCTGGTATTTTTTGTATATTTGTTAGTCTTATTAATTTGTGAGTTAATTTACGGTTTTCAACTTCTTTTGTTGTTGTATTATTGTTGTTTTATGTTATTTGGAAAGTGATTTGTTACATCTGCAGCTGTTGTGAAATGCACTGTACAAATAATGTTGTGTTGTATTGTATTGTATTGTATGAAAACTCCACACAGGAAGGCCGGGGCCCAAAATCAAACCCATGACCTCTGCACTGTGAGGCGGACATACTAACCAGTCGCCCACCGTGCCGCCCAATCGTGTCATAATATTATATTATTTTGTTTCCAATCTTTATGCCACCATTCTGTGGAAGTGGGTGTAAATAGAAAAAAGGAATAAAGGTCCACTTTAAAAAAAATGTTTTAAAGCAAATTCACATCGATTCACTTTGATTGTGCTTATCATATGTTATGTCATTGGTAGATAGCAACCTAACTTAGCTGACTCTTGGCGGGTTGAACCATGAACTGTTTGCACGTAAAGAACCCAAACAACCATTGACACTCACATTCATACCTACCGTATGTACAAAATAGAGTCTTCAGTGAAGCTAACATGAATGTGTTTGGGATATGCGAAGTCTTTAGTACTGTACTTGGAAAATACGCTGACAAGCATGGGGGCCGCACAATTTCAATTTCACTTCAGGCCCAATCACTTCAATGTCATAAATTGAAAGTAACGATTGAAGTGTTCAAATAAGTGAATGGGATGCAGGAGGAAATTAGGATGCCGAGAGTACTCATGCAAGCATGGGGAGTGAATAGTATGGGATCAAGAGTTTCTGCCAAAACTCAACGCAGAAAGGCTAGAGATTCAAAGCATGATCTTTTTGACTGTGACTTTTCACATGCAAACCTGGACAAAAATAGTTTTGAACACGTTTTTTACAAATGGCACAATATTGATGTTTTGTTTTGGTGACCACATACATTTTCGTAGCCTTATGTTCGACTGTCATACCTACTTCACAGTTCTGAGGTCTAGGGTTCAAATCTGAGCTCTGCTTACCTCTTGAGTTTCTATGTTCTCCCTGTGCTTGTGTGTATTTTCTCTAAGGTACTCTGGTTATTCTCACATTCCAAAAACATCCATGTTAAGTTCATTGAAGGCTGTTAATTGTGTATACATGGTCAGCAAATGGCTGATGACCACTTGTGGGTATTGCGTCTCTCGCGCAATGTCTGCTGGGATAGACTTCCAATTCACCCACAACCCTATTGAAGACAAGCGGCATTGTAGATAGACTTTCATTGTAACACCTGTATTCACATGAATTGATCCATTTCCT
Organism: Hippocampus comes; assembly: GCF_001891065.2. NCBI lineage: Eukaryota > Metazoa > Chordata > Actinopteri > Syngnathiformes > Syngnathidae > Hippocampus > Hippocampus comes. Next base: position 4,530,294 of record NW_017805983.1, read on the forward strand.
ACCATTTATCCCTGAAACTTATCCAACCATCCACTGTAGTGTGCATTCTTTGTCTCGTTTTGACTCTATGTAGTCCTTCTACATAGTTTCTAACAGTGTTCAGGCTGAGAGGCCACCTTACTGAAATGCCTTGTGTCACAGGCCACATTCATGAGATGTGTGGCAGGAACAAAACGGTAACAACAAAACATGCAGTTAGATGCAAGTATTTTAAAGTGTTCTATCTGTGTATTTGAGTGACATTTTTGCCATATTCATGAAAAGTGTGCTTTCAATAATAATAATAAGGGCAGCATGATTGTCGACTGGTTAGCACATCCGCCTCACGGTGCAGAGGTTATGGGTTTGATTCTGGCTCTGGCATTCCTGTGTGAAGTTTACATGTTCTCCCCGTGCCTGCGTGGGTTTTCTCCAGGTACTTCGGTTTCCTCCCACATTACAAAAACCACGCATGGTAGGTTAACTGAACATTCTAAATTGTCCGTAGGTGTAATAATAATAATTATGATCATGATAATTGATGATGCCCGTTAACATCACAGCTGCATGATGTAATGGCGTAATCAAATGGTACACAGTACCCACGAGGATTTAAATTTGAGTATAATCTACATGGTTTGACAGTCATAATTCCCCTTGAGGGAAAGTATAACCACAGAAGATAAAAATCCCCCGAAAACGTTGGACAACCTTCTTCCTGAAAAGTGACGTCTTACGCGCATGCGCTTGAATGATGGGCGGAGTCAACGATTCGGTCAGGAAGAGGAGGAAAGGCGGACGCAGAAACATCAAGCGGTAACTCTTTCCAGCGACAGCTTTCAAACTTTACACGAGTCTCTTGTACTGACTACAAGTACAACGATGAGGTTTCGTTATATGTTTACCTCATGTCAGAACGTATACAATGAATGCCGAATATGTAATACATCTACCATCGAAGCATTAGCCTCACTGCTTGCTAACGTTAGCGGGATTAACAGGCCCAGGCTACAGTACACTTCAAGAAAGGGACGCCGTACGGAAATACTTTCAATTCTGCGTCTACTCTTCTCCGTGAACCTCCGGATTGTCGAAGAAACCATCCTTGTGAAACCGAAAGTCGCTTTGGCACCCCCGGCCAATTAAAAAAAAAAGTGGTCTGAAGTTGTCTGTCAACACAACAGATGGCTTTCGGTTGGAAATTGTACGATGGTGGCCTTGTATTTTTCAAAACATTGTCTTTTGCGTGATAATAGCTATAAGGATCACACTGTGGTTTGGCCGTATACCATGATTACAGACGCGGAAGATGTTTTTGGGACGTTTAGCTTCCGTCACATACTGGACAACATATTAACCGCACCTGCGCAATGTGACTGTCCAATTTTCAAGCAGTGTCATTATTCTACCATGACAACAACAATAACAACAAAACATAATTTTGACGAACCACTTTTCTGCGATGTCCAATTACATTGCATCATGCAGTACTGCGTGCACTTTCTAATACTTTACAGCAATGCTCCATATAACAGCGCTTAGAGGATTGAAACTGACAACAAAGCAACCCCCGCACCTAACAGTGTTGTAAAATCCTTCCTGTAGATGGCTGCTATCAGGAAAAAGTTGGTCATAGTTGGAGATGGAGCATGTGGAAAGACCTGTCTGCTCATTGTCTTCAGTAAGGACCAGTTCCCAGAGGTCTATGTCCCCACAGTGTTTGAAAACTATGTGGCTGACATTGAAGTGGATGGCAAACAGGTGAGACATTGATTTTAATATCTGGAGCACCAAATATATACTGTATTTTGAGAGGATGAAAAAAAATAGTTCGGGGTAGCACATCTGCCACACAGTTCTAAGGTTCAGCATTTGAACATCTGCTGCGGCTTAGCTAGGAGGGTTTTTTTTCCAGTTCCAAATTTGTTAATGCTTGCAAGGTAATTGAAGGCCCTATATTGTTCACAGGTGTGAGTCTGAAGGGTTGTTTGTTGATGTATGCGCCCTGCAATTAGCTGACCAACAGTCCAACGCTCTACCTCCCGCCCAATGTTGGCTAGAATAGGCTCCAGCTCACTTGGCTCTCTTCTGAAATTGAGGCAACCAAAAATGTACAGATGGATAGCCTACATCAGTGGTCCTCAACTAGAAATGCTGTAGGTCCACTTTTTTTTTTATTTTTTTTATTTTTTTTTTTTACTAAGACCAAGGTCCGGTCCCATGCACGGCGGTCATGGGGAGCAGGGCTATATGCCCATTTAGTATGGTCAAGCCAAGCTTATACAAATCAACACTCCTCACAACCAACCAATAATGGGGTGCATGAAAATAACAATTATTCACTTTGCCAGTACACAGCAAATAATGAGAGGTATTGTGTTGAGGCACAGGAACTCTTTTATTTTGTTAAGTTGTGCCTGCTTAATAATAGAAATAGCCCTTTTAGGGAAATAAGACATTTTTACTTTAACTTTGTTAAACAGTAGTTGTCTTTTTCCCCCCTTATTTTATTAACAAAAACAAAACAAAATACTCATTTTTACCAAAATAAATACTAAACATGAAAACAAGGAGCACAGGAATGTGCAGTACTGTTCTTCCACTAAAGGTGAATGCAATGTCTGAGGCATGCAAATATTATTTGAGGACGCCATTGTGATGTTCATTTACCATGTTGCGGTGTTCTGCTGTTAAACAGCTGCAAAGATCCCCGGGTAGACGGGAGCAAAACTGCACACAATCGAAACCTCCCGCGATTCGTCTTGTCTAATTGTCTGTGTGCGGCTCTCCTGGAATGAAGCTGTGAGCACACTGTGACGTCGCGCATGCGTCTGTTTCCTGACACAATCATCCATTTTGAATGCGTGTGTTCCGGGATAGACGCGTGCTGACGCTTATGTATGGGCACACCTTAAGTTCAGAGGAGCCAATCAGCGCATTGTATATGCTGACGCTTATGTATGGGCACACCTTAAGTTCAAAGGAGCCAATCAGCGCATCGTTATCGCCGACATGCCCTGCTCAGCCAGGGTCTCCAGTTGGTCAAACATTATACAACACACAGTCGCGCTGCTGCGGTCCTCTGCATTACATCTGTTAATGCACGCAAAGAATACAACAGATAATTATAACAAGCGATCGCGGTAATGCGCAGATTATAGTCCACAAATATAAAATGTATAACGTAAAAATCACTTCATAATTTATTATTTTATACAATTTGCCGAGGGTCCGAACAGAGGAGGTCCGAACAGAGGAGGTCCGGACAGAGGAGGTCGGCGGTCCGGTCATGGATCGCGGTCCGCCAGTTGAGGAAGGCTGGCCTACATACTTTATACACACCCCCAGACTGTTCCGACCCCCATTCTTCCTTGCAGACTCACGAGCAAGTAACTGTTGCTTAGCATTCCTGGTAAATTGTCGCATTAGAGGTCTTAACAGTGTAGTTTAGGTTCATTCGCTTGTCCCTTTGTCCCTCACAGACATTTCCATGTCCAAAGGGCATGTTCACAAAGGCAAAGCAGGTTGTCCCATCAGTACAATTAGATGCTTGGTGACATCAGTGTTGGATTTAAACTTCACACTGTAGTCGCTGCTTGCGGTGCTCACCCTCTGTTGTACCTTTGTTACTACTTTGGAAGCTGTCAAATTTCCAGATGGAGGAGTTCAACGCCCCCATCTTGCAGTGGATTCTTTGAGTACATTGTTTAAGGAAAAGCAACGTTGTGCATCGTTCTGCAACTAATTTTCATGAGTGACAACTGGCCTTTAATTTTGATGTAAATCAAAATTTAAATTGCAGGGCAATATTTTTGCAACATAGAAGATGTAACAGCCAATCAAAAACACTCAGTCTTATCACATGAGCTTTCAACACAAAAATGAGATGAGATGCAGCTGGCCACAGTTAAGCCTTACCAAAACCATATATACAATATATTTATCTATATTTTCTTTCATACTAATGCGTCATTATAATTTCATGAAAAAGTGAAGCGTGTAGAGTCCCTGTTACCGAAATTGGCCAAAGTCATTGCCAAGAGCCTCTTGAATATCCACTCTCTTGCCTTTATTTATGGGCCGTGTCTCCTCTTTAGTAAGATCAGAATGCAGCAAACAGAGCAAGCCGCTTCTTCATTGAATATCACACCATTTGTAGTTCAAGTAGAAATAGAAAGTAGTGGAACCGCCAAATGTATCCCAATAAGAACAACATGCCATTTTCCCCTTGCAGCGAACTAGTCATGTGTGGGAGGGTCAGTCGCTGACCGTATTCTTTTTTGCGATTGTCCAGTTCAGTTGTGTTTGGCCCTGTTGTTTGACATACAGTGGGCTGTACATTTTAAAGATACAAGTGTGCTTTTCCATCATTCCAGAAGTTGGATTCGCTGTACCTCTCAAAAACTGTCCAACTTCGTAGCCTGCATGTTTCACCCTTTTCAGGCTGGGTCGTGGACCAAGTTATGTCATGTGGCCTTCAAATCCGGCCTTTCGAGTGTGAATTTGGACACAACCTCTGTTTTCAGATGTTCATCTTCTTTCATTTTCATTTCAGGTAGAACTAGCACTTTGGGATACAGCGGGGCAAGAAGATTACGACCGACTGAGGCCTCTCTCCTACCCTGACACAGATGTTATTCTCATGTGTTTCTCCGTCGACAGTCCGGACAGTTTAGGTACTACTCTTTGTTCAACACTTGCATCCTGATCCATTACCAGATTCTTGTAACGTAAATTGCTGATGGCTCTTCATTTCTTGGCAGAGAACATTCCAGAAAAGTGGACACCAGAAGTGAAGCATTTCTGCCCGAATGTTCCCATCATCCTTGTGGGTAATAAAAAAGATCTGCGCAATGACGAGCACACCAGACGGGAGCTTGCAAAAATGAAACAGGTGAAGGATTATTATTATTATTATTATTATTATTTTTGTATTTATTTTGGGGTAGTGGTTATTGTCGACATCATCTTTTACAGGAGCCAGTTAGATGTGACGATGGCAAGGAAATGGCAAACCGCATCAGTGCCTGTGGCTACCAGGAGTGCTCTGCCAAAACCAAAGATGGTGTGCGAGAAGTCTTTGAGATGGCAACTCGAGCCGCGTTGCAGGCCAAGAAACGTCGCAATAAGCACATCTGCCTTCTGCTATAGGCAGTGGCACAACGGAAAGTCACCCTTTAAGTGCGGATGCAGAGCTTGCATTGAGAATTTGATGTTGGGGAGGGCCCCAAAAAAAAAAAAAAACTTGTTCGGACACAATTTCTGATCGCACATCAGCAAGCTTAGGCAGATTAAATGTAAATTGATAGACCTTGAAGCTTTGGTCCCTGGCCTGTATATACCGTATAACTTGGCTCTAATGAGAACCTTTGAGAGGTCAGATGACCGATGGGGAGGGAGGGAGGAAGGGTTTAAGTACATTAATCGAGGGTTTAAAATGTGCCATGATAGGTGACCTTAATCGAGACGTTTGTCAGGTCAAATAAGTGATATACAAAAGGTTTTGAGTAAAGACCGTGCCCAAGTGTTTTTAATGATAGTGTCACCTCCACATAGTGCCTTGAGAGCAGCAGTAGGCCCGCATAAGCTTAGAGGAAAACGTTTACTACTTGGATGAGGTGTCATTTCTCATTTGTAGTGTAGTGTTTTATCTCTGTTGTTGTTTGCCTATGTTCTGACTCGGGCGCTATGCAGGGGATGCCTATACCAGATGTATGAGAGAGACCCCCCCTCCACCTATTCCCCTAAAAACATAACTATACAGTAGTGTATTGAGTGTGTGGCAAATATGGTGCTTCATTTTCTCCAGTGCAGGTCTGCATGCAGTGAATGTGTGTACATTGTTCTGTTGTCTATGACATACTAGTGCATGGAAAGGTATTCTGTGACACTGACCGAAACCCCTTATTTCCATGCCAAAGTTACTCCTGAAAGCCATATTTTGTGGCTGCAGCCAGTAAAGGAATTAACAGCCTCTCAAGAGGGATATTCAAACCTCTATGTGATGAACGACCATATGTAAGTAGAGGTGCAATCAGGTTAAGGAGCTTGTGAATTTTAGGACCTTTGTGTGTGCGCACACTTAAGATTTGATTGTTTTAATCAGTGGTTAAAATCATGAGTGGTGTGGTTGATAAATCGAATATTATTTCTAATGCATCAGTTTATTACAAAAAATGTCAAGATGTACTGTATGTCTCGCAAGGCCTTGTAAGGACATTTTAAAGATGCGTTTACTTTTGACTATCAGAATTCCGTGATTGTCACTCTTCTTTTTAGATGTTTTAATATTAACTCTTATTTTCTTTGTTTCATTTCTCAATTAATCGTGCTATTATACGTTTAGCTCATACCCGAGAAGCATAGTGTCATTTAATTCATTGAAGGGGTCAAGCTTGGGGTGCGAGGTTTTGGAAGGGTGGGTTATCAGATATTTGTCATTTGTTTTTGAATTGTGACTGCTTGGAATATTTTGTTTCTTCAAATAAAGCTGGTATTGGGCTTTTCTGTTTGATGTGCATGTTCTCTTTAAAAGTAATCCATGGAAATTTGGCATTTTTACAGCTTGTATCCTAATACCTGTAGTTGGGCGAACCAGTGGTTTGCGCGTCGACCTCACAGTGCAGAGGTATTGGGTTCAATTTCAGCTCCGGCCTCCCTGTGTGGAGTTTGCATGTTCTCCCCGGGCCTGTGTGGGTTTTCTCCGGATACTCCGGTTTCCTTCCACATTCCAAAAACGTGTGGTAGGCTGATTGAACACTCTAAATTGTACCTAGGTGTGAGCACAGATGTTCGTCTCTGTGTGCCCTGCAAGTGGCTGGCAACCGGTTCAGGGTGTCCCCCGCCTACTGCCCTTGTGAGGATAAGCGGATCATAAAATGGATGGATGGGTGTCTGGTGCGCTTTCCCACTCATCTCGTGAAATTCCACAACCAAGTAGATCTTTCCTGAGCTGTCTGTTGACAAGCAGCAACTGATGTTGCGAGTTACTTTTTGGATTTTGGAGTAAAATCGTGACAAATTTGGCAACTGGACCGGACTTGCATTTTCTGTAAAAGATCCGAGTGGGCTGAGCAGTGGCATAGTTGCATTAAAAAGGACCATCACCCCCAAAACAGTCCGATTTCTCATGTTGTCAAGACACGTACCGTTTTAAATTTTGATTTGTATAATCTTTCTAGAGAGATCAATTTGACAGCTACCCGCTATATTAGTTTTATCTAGTCCAAATTCCAAGTTTGTTTTGTGTTAGAAAGTTTGATGTGAACAACGCAATCATCCTTTAGTACAGGGGTGTCAAACTCATTTCACATGGTGGGCCACATACGGCCTCGGTAGATGTCAAGTGGGCCGGACCATTAAAATAATACCATACTTTGCTATAAATAACCAAAACAATGTCTTTCCTTTGTTTTGGTATAAAGAAGCACAAGAACATTAGGAAAATGTTGAAATTTAATGAACATATCTTTTACAAAATATTTCATGAAGCACCTTACATTTCCTTCGACAAATGTGCAATTTACTTTTATCATTCACATAAATGCATTGCAAATGATCCCACTGATTGTACAAACATTAACAAGTAATTGATATTGAAAAATATAGTAATGCACTTTAAGATTAAACGAGATTCATAAAGAAAGGAAGTTTTAAACCATTTACACGTGCATATAAAATCTAAATGTAATCTTACAAACTAAGGAGAGTGCTATTAAATGTGTAAATGTGAGAGTGCTATTGATAGCGTCTGCTGTCATGGGTCTGTCTCAGTGACGGACTGAGGCTGCTGTTGTCTTCTTCTCTGATCAAAACAGTGTCCCCTTGCGGATACTCAATGAATTGCACCTTATTAAAAATATTAATTCTGTCTTTAATAAATTTTTTTCACTTTTAAATTATCCTGCGGGCCTAATTGAACCTCCTTGCGGGCCGGTTCCGGCCCTCGGGCCGTATGTTTGACACCATGCTTTACATAATCATCTCGCGGGCCGGATTAAACTCCTTTGCGGGCCGGATCCGGCCCGCGGGCCGTATGTTTGACACCACTGCTTTAGTACCACTCGCTATACAGCACGCGTCTGTACTATGTCTCTGTGGTGATTGGCTGTCACATCATATTTGCCCTCTTTTCGTCCAATTACCGCCCTCTTTAGTGTAGCTGCTGTCCAATCACAGGCTAGAGTGGGGCGCTGTTCCGTCCCACTGAAATATTACCTCACTGTGGCCATTTTCTAGCGTTTGCTCGAAATAAAAACATTCAATTTAATTAGGGCGCTGACGTGTTAATTTAGTGAGCGTCGGCTTTATAAAAAATTGGTAAGTCTTTAAAAAAATTTCATCTTTCTGTTGCCATGTCTGCGACGACTGACACCATCGAGAACAACTTGCTAGCATGTTTCACAGTAGTTAGCATGTTGGCTAAAAGACGACCGCCATACGTCATTGTTGAATATTTCTTGAAAGGTTCTGTGCTTATATTATGAGTACGTCTTAAGCATTCCTCACTTTGGTGCAGGGTTGCACCCTCGCCTTGCAGTCTTTGTACATAAATGCACCAGCTAACCCGGTGACAACATTTTAACGTGAGGTTACCTGAGTACACGCCTTACGTAGTACTATGTCGGTTTGTGTAAAATTTATTCCAGCGGTACAAGTATTATATTGCTGTGACAAATATTAAGAAAGTTACCACTGTATAAACCTGTTAAAATGCGCCAATTTTTGGCCTACACGTATCAATGCAAAACAAAAAGTAGGAATGGAGATTTTAGGTGACCTTGTTGTATTCGAGTTTCTTACATTAACTCTTTCATGCACCCTGTAACCTGAAAGCATGATAAGTTGTCCACTGTAGTAACCGCTGTCCCTGAAAGGGTTAATAACCCTCTTCACGTCGGCATTATCGAAAAGCTCGCTAAACACAGACAATATTTTAGAAAGTCGTGGGCCAGGTTTCAAACCATGGTCAATGTCCAGTTTTCCGATGATGGTTAGGTGATGAGTGGGGTATTTTGGCACTCATACATGCAAAGAAAAAAAAGCATTAACTGTTGAGAAAGAACAAGCACTCTAAGTTGATAATGTACATTATGAAGAATAAAAATTGCACAGTTAAGGGGCAACTGTTTGACCGAGTTTGATAGAACTCATGAAATGAGCATTGGAAGCAAAGTAAAATACCAGACAACATGACGGGTTCGAGTAACATCAAGGGGCCCAAAAATTGTTTCTTTGGATTAACCAATCTACATTAAATGTTCAGAATCATAGAAAAATATAGACTAAAGATGTGCTTATTGATTTGAAAAATGGCCTTTATTCACAACCCCCCCTCAAAAGGTTTTTGAGGGGGGGTTGTCAACTATAAATTTGGGAAATGTTAGAGTATTGCAAGACATGTGTTTTTCTCTTTAAAAAAAATAAAATTGTAAATTGTGATTACAACTAGGACATGTTTTCTACATCAGCAGTGGTTTATTTTGGTAAGGTGAATAACACAAACCAGTAGTTCCGTCATCATTCAAAATCCACTACCATGATTGTGGCTCTTTGAGTGAAGATTGGTGATTGAGAATCAGCAGCAGATACACAAATACCTACTGTATACAATGTGCACTAATGACTACTTTAATTGCTGTTACTGACAATTAATCGGTGAATTCGATTTTTTTAATTTCTTCATTTCCATCCCTTTATTAAAAAGCAGGACATTATTCCAAAATAATTATGATTCATCCAACACGTCAGGAAATCTGCAAAAATGTTGACCATTGTTCTTGAAATTATTTTTTGCAGACGTTTAATTTGATTAAACACAAACCCCTAGCCTGCTGTCTCACTGCAATGTTAACGAATTCAAGGCTTGCCTCACATTCAAAACCAGTCAAATGTTGTCACACCTTTAGATTATTCATGCTGATGAACAAAGACAGAGACTAGCGTAAGTGGATACAGGATGGATACTGAGCTGAGGTGAGTTATCCTTTGCCTGCATTTTTGCTAGTGATTAAAGGTAGCTGTCAACCAAGTCTTCCCAAGTGTCATCTGTGTTCAGCAGAGGTGGGCGAGGTGATCGCATGGGGCGATATGGGAGCAGCTATGATGAACGCAACTTTCAGGACATGGACTACCGTGGTATTGGCCAAGATGACGAGGCTACAGAAGCAGAATGTGATGTCCATAAAGAGGAGGACAGCCCCTATGTCCACAACGAATCATCTCTGTGCCCCTCTGAAGTCTTGCCAGGTCACCTACAAGATCGCCAAGGGTTTCATCAGAGAGGGGACGGTGCTCAGGAGGCCAAAGGGCTCCTGTGGCCTCCTTCCTCTCAGTCCTCAACTGATGGATTTGATGAGGCGAGGTACAAGAGAGATTTTGAACGGCTACGGACTGGGTCAGAGGGAAGGGGAAAGAGGAAACCTGGCAGAAACCTTTCCGAGACTACGACCCTACATTTAGGCAGTGGTGAAGGAAACTGGGGTCACCAAGGTGGTGCCTGTTCTGAACAGATGGAGCCCAACTTCACCAGGCACCAAGAGGAGGGCAGATTCTCTCACCGAGCGGGAATGAATCGTGTAAGATGAAACGCAATTGTAACTTCTAACCGCCCGCTCTCATTTGCTCATTTGTCATGGATAATCCAGATGTTTCCAGCTGAGCCAGAGGAGCAAGGCCGGAGTAGTTGTGAGCCAGACCTGTTTCATGAGGAGTTGGAGCAAAGGGACCAGGATTACCGTGCTGATCTGGACTACAATCAGAGGCCCAGCAACATTGTAATGCTTCGAATGCTGCCACCCAACGCCACTGCCAATGAGGTGTGTGTGTGTGTGTGTGTGTGTGTGTGTGTGTGTGTGTGTGTGTGTGTGTGTGTGTGTGTGTGTGTGTGTGTGTTTCTTTCTTTCTTTCTTTCTTGCTGGTTTCGTCTTGTTGTCCCTCCATGGTGATGTCATAAATGTGTCGACAGATCTGGGCAACACTTCAAGAGCAGGGGATCCAGCCAAAAGAGGTTCGACTCATGAGGAACAAATCCTCAGGTGAGAAGAATTGTCTGTTCTCCTCTTCAGGGTTTTTTTTTTTTTAAATAACACTGGTCAACAACTTTTTACCGCAAATGATGAAAGTAAACTTTTTAAAATGAATTTCATGCGTTCATTCTAAGTCTACCCTCGTATTTCTCTAGCACAACAGGTTGTCTTAATAATAATAATAATAATAATAATAATAATAATGTCGAACATAGTAATGTACGTAAATTAAGGGTAAGGTTCAGCAACAAATCTGCATTGTGCAATCTTTTACATGTCACATTTAAAAAGAAATGAAAATATTGAACAAAATCTGATGTGCCAGAAAAAAAAGTAGACATTTTATTTCAAATTTGCGTCAAAAATACGTTTAGGGATAAACAAAGACATCTTTGACTAAAATTTGCTGTTGACCAGTGTAATGAATCCCACTCTGTACCACGAGGATCCTTTGCTAGCCATTTCATTTTATGATCAAGACACTTTCTAAACTTAGGGTTTTCTAAAATGTATTTATTATTATTATTATTATTATTAATTTTTTTTATTTTTTTTAATGATAACATTGCGCACCAAACATATCCTTGTATTCCTTGTTTTCAATGCAGGAAAAACACAAGCACACCACACTGCTGATTTTTAAGCATACAGTACATTCACCAGACCCGTAATTAGGGAACCTTTCCAACTTAATCAAATCCCAAAAGAGGTCAATAAAGAAATACGCATTTAAAAAAACTCTTGTCATTCATCGTGCCATCTCTGTGTGAGGAAGTACATAAAGAACACTTACGAGCCTCCTGGACGACTTGACAAAAGCTATCTGTTGAACCTTGTCACGGTTTTCGGGTTCTGCAACTGTTGTGGAAGGGCTATATAAGTCAGGATGTATTGTATTGTGTTGTACTGTGGTAGTATTGTGAGCGTAACATATATCACACCAAAAAAGGTATCCATAACTTGTTACCTTGTGAATCAGATTAAGCCGCACACTATTTCTCTACCTTTTCCCACGCTTTCTGATTACCATCATTTCAGTGGCCGCTTTGCTTTATTAGCCGCGGGTCTCCATGTTATAACCTGAGACTTTTGCAAAGAAAGAGATCACCCAGGTGGATATTGTAAAACTCTTAATTGCCCTAAACACCAGTAAATGCTTTTTTCCAAACAATGCTGAACATGGCTGGTTTCACAGTCGCCTCACGAAAAAGTCATTATGATTGTAAAGCCCACTTTTATTACGGGTCGAAATAGAACAGCCTCCGCCCCCGTTCTTTCTTACACACTTTCTCAGTCTCTCTTGTTGTCATACAAGGCAACGTCACCAACGATCTGGTGCAGTCCTCTTCATTACGCTGCAGTCAGTCTTTCGAAGCCCGCTGGTAAAAAAGTGGATTTTATTGACACTGCTCCACACTGTCAGCATCCTTACTGGCAAACTTGAGCAATAATAGTTGCTCTTGTAAACATTAGAGTTCGTGATGGTGGCGCAGTGATGCCCTGATGGAGTCAGGAACTTGTACTCTTTTGAAGCGAACCTGCTGGTACTGTTTCTTTAAGGTAATTCTCGGCAAACGCTTTTTTTTTTCTTTACAGACTTTTTTGAACATCTGAAATTATAAAAACACAGACGATAAAGGGACGTTATTTACACTCACAGTTGATATTACGCAAATGACTGATATGAAGATTGATTGGTCAACTCTACCATGTTGGGTAATTGGTGAGATGTGACGAGAGCTTGTTCGGGAAAATCTAGAAATTAACCGTGTCACATTTAAAGCCGCAGGGTAAAGCCAGGGAAAAAAAAGTAGCGCCTTTTAGTCTAGAAATTACAATATCTGCTTTTGTTAAGATAAACCATTTTTGCTTTGTTTGATTATTTGACTAATACGGGAAGGTAACAATACCAGAACCACAGCGGGCCATTCAGCAAGAGTTCCCCCCCAAGTTTCTGCACTCTAAAACTTGGTGATATGTGTGTGTCACCTGTGTTGGCACATAGGTCAGACTTAAAGTGAGGAGTGGCAAGGAGTCTCCCTCTCACTCCCTCACACACTTTTCGCGAGCCCACGGAGATACTGGACCTAGTCTCCTCCTCACGTTGCAGAGAATCTTAACAAGTGGCTCTCCAACTGACTGTCAAGCCTCTTCGTTCCAAGGGAGAGCGGTTGTTTACTTTGTTAGTGCTGCTACAGGGTCTCTCTCTCCTCTGTACACAAAGCACTAACCCCTCACTGCGTTATGTTGTTGTTGTTATTCGGTAACCATGGCGCTGGGCGGTGTCCAGGTCAGAGCCGAGGATTCGCCTTCGTCGAGTTTAATCTCATACAGGAGGCCACCCGCTGGATGGAGACCAACCAGGTCACTCTCCCATACACACATGACACGCACATATATGCAATGGGCAAGACAAATGTACTGTCACATCACGCCAGCTTCACGTTAGATTATGGCATGTCATTTGCTCATGAAGAATCGTTTTGTGTGACAGGTAGGTAATTCTTACGTCGGATTCATACATGGGGAAACCATGTCTGAGACTGTTCTGGGGTAAACTTTCCAAACATTACTTAGTTGGCCTAAAAAAATCTTTGGTTCTTATTTTCTATCTGTAGTTTAAAATCCAGTCTTTGGAATGGGTTTGTGCTGTTGTGTTTAGAATAATGGCCGTCAGTGAAAAGTGAGTATCGCTCAAAATCCTCTAAACAGCTTTTATTTCCATATGTGGAAATGTATTGTGAACACTGCCCATTCTATGTTGAATCAAAACATAAAGGAAAAATATTTGAAGTGTGCTATCCCTTCAAAGAAAGTGAAGAAAACGGAATATCAGTCTGGCTATTCTTTTTATGTTGACACGTGTTTACTGTATTACCTGGAATAATACTGATAGAATCTGCATTCTTGTGGCTCATTGAATATGAAGTTGTTGTTTGAGAAGTGCTTCACATCTGTGTTGCACCAAGTGAAACAATTTGTAGCAAACGTGGACTGCTATTCCTGCCCAGGACCAATTGACTACATCTCATCTATATTTTTTTGGAGCTGGGGGGCGGGTCCAAGAAAGATCTCTTTTTATTTTTATTTTTTTTCCAATGTCCTCACACAAGTGCGCGATTGGATTCAGGTCTAGGGATTGGGTTGGGCCAGTGCAGAACATTCATCTTGTTGGTCTGGAACCAAGTTGGTGCTCTTTTTCAAGGGCATTTCCTCGACAACAGGAAACAAGATCACCAATTATTCTGATGTTTTGAAATTGATCTATGCCGTTAAGACATCACAGTATGAGAAGCAGCTCTCATAGCATGCTTCACTGTCTTCAGCGTATCATTTGACCAACTGCCAAAAGATCAGTCATACTTTCTTCTTCCATATGTTCACAAAATGCTCTGCCACTGGCTCTTTTAGGTGTTGTTTTTTCCAGTTAATAGAGTAAATGTTTTTAAGTTTGTAAAGAAAAATGACCAGCCACATTTGAACATTTTTTAAATTGAAATATAGAATGCTAAGTGTTTTTTTTTTTTTTTTTTTTTTTAATTTTAATGCGGCTGATGTATGAAAAGGCTGTTCTGAAGATTTTGAGCTTTACTGGCTTTTTGAACACTGCTATTATTCTGATCTTGACAACTGACTAGTACGACTTCATCCGGATCAGGTGAATAGTGGAGTAAAACACACAAACTGACAGCATCAAACAATCTTTCCTAAAGCTGAAGGTCACCATTCTCTATTCTCTGTCCTTTGGTCAGGTTTCTTTGTCTCCCTCTCTCCCTCTCTGGTGTTCCTCATTCATTCTCTGAGATGAGGCCTTACTGTAATGCGTCTGGCCTAATTCTTGCTCATAATCATCCACTGTTCCCCCTCCCTCTCTCTCCTTCTTTCAGGGCATGCTGTTGATTCTTGGACAACGAGTGTCGATGCACTACAGCAACCCCAAACCACGAGCCAATGAGGACTGGCTTTGCAACAAGGTTGTGTTTTGATACATTGGCATGAATGTATGACAGTGATGGTTCTGGATTTTTTTTTTTGTCCTTTTAACAAAAAGGCTTGTAAAAAAAATCTCAACAGTGTGGAGTGCAAAACTTTAAAAGGAGGGAAAGGTGCTTCAAATGCAGTGCGCCCAAATCAGGTAACAATGACGCGCTCTTTGTTGTCTCTAATACAAAAGATTGCAACACAAGTTAATTGACATCCTCTTTTCTTTTCAGAAGCTGAGCTGAAGTTGCCCCAGATGCACAAAGATCCACCTGTTGGTCTTCAAAAGGAGGGAGCCCAAGGCTTGCTTCCCCTCCCAGCACCCTTTCATTCCTCCGTTTCTGCCATCCACTTGGGTCAAGTGACACAGCAGGCAGATGTTGCCAACGACAGTAAGTTTAATGGCGTGGAACAAAATCGGTTGTCAACAACCAAGTTGTCTGCCCAGCTAGTTCTCCATAGAGAACCAAAAGAAGATGTGATTTCTAGTGTTTTTTAGTAATATTGTCACGGTCTTTTCCTCCCCAACACTAGCTCTGATCCTCAGAAACCTCGGTCCACATACAACAGTGGAAGCCATTTTGTCTTCTTTGGCCACATTTGCCACACTGTCACCCTCTAACATTCGCCTCATCAAGGACAAGCACACAAATCTCAACAGGGGCTTTGCATTTCTGCAGCTCTCCACCATTGTGGTAAGCAGCATTGTAGGGCACGGATGGAAGCAGAAATTTGTGATTGTCTGGGGATGAGAGCTTCATCCATTCCAAGTGGTGCCCTGTAGTCACTCACGTCCTCTGGGCTTTGTCATTAGGAGGCATCTCAACTGCTCCAGATCTTGCAGGCTCTCAAGCAGCCTCTTTCTATTGATGGAAAGGTGATCGTGGTGGAATTTGCCAAAGGCTCCAAGCGGTAAGCGCATGGTCGTGCATGAGGAATACATTAGTGTGAAATTCAGTGATACCCTTTAAAAATTGCCAACCGAATATGGAAGCAGGCATGTGAGGTTTGGTCTTATCCGGAGTTTTTAACTTACAAAAACAGCATTATTGAATACATAGTCATGAGTGTTGGAGAAAAGAAAACTGCTGTGCTTCAAGTAAATTAGGTCCCAAAAATAGAAAGGCTGATCTCTCTTTATTCAGCTGGGATAGGCCCCAGTTCGCCTGTGACCCTATTGATGACAAATACTATCGAAAATGGATGGATGGATGTTGACATAGTGTGAAACCATTTTTTCCCCTCCCTTGTCAGTGACGTGTTTCTGACGGAAGGCAGTCGAGTGAGTGCTGCTACGGTGGCCAGCACTGCTATTGCTGCAGCACAGTGGGCTGTCACACAGGTAACCTGGAGCTGACTTGCCATGCGCGGCAACGCAGATTTTCTTCAGGTTTTTATGCACACGATCTTGGGTGTTTTATTTGGTGTTTTGGACTTTGCTCAAGTTGATGATAAAAAAAAAATAATAATAATAATAATAATAATAATAATTATGTACTCTTTTGTGAAGGAAAAAAAAGCACAAGCAATTTTGCACCTTGTCTGAAAATGACATTCTTCAAGCACCTGTCTGGAAACATACAAATCCTCTGGTTTGACGTGTGTTATATAGCCTGCAAATCCTTAATATGCACACTTACTCTGTTTAAATACTAATACCCATGTGCTACAGCGAGACAGCCTAATTTTTTTTCATATTGTTGTCCCATTTCTGTGCTTGGTGTTTTTCATCCTCAGAATGCACAAAATGGTTCAGGTGGGGGCCCAGAATATGGTGAGATGTATCAGCAGGGAGCGGCAGTAACGTACAATCAGGAGGGGAACGATTACGCTTTGCTGGACGGCCAACATTTTCAAGTCCAGACAGACTCCAGGGTTGCTTCTTTGCCCAGTGCAGTAGCACACTTGAAGGTGGCTTACTCAGCAGCAGCTACGCCAGGTTACTATCTTATGCTGGGATATTTCACATATGTGTGATGTATGACTGGATACGGTGTGGATTTGTGTATTTATGTAATGTACCTGTTTGACATGATGCAGCTTCAGTGATTCCAGGTGAAGCATTGGCATCCGGGATCGCTGTCGTGCAGCAGCCTCAAACTCAGGCTTCTGCCACTCAGGTACCTTTTTACCAATCTTCCACTGCCATGCATCACATCGCATTCCACCCTGTTATGTGCGTTGTCCTTAAAGGTCGAGATAGTCGGAAAGCCACAGCCAGCTGCTTCCAGCCAACCTGCAACACCCGGCACTGGACATGAGCTCCAGCAATATCGTATGTGCTACCTAATCGACTTTGTTTGCCTTTATTTTATTTGTTGATGTTGGTTCTTTCCTTTTTTTTCATACTTTAGCTGTGCCAGATGTAACCACATACCAATATGATGAAAGCTCAGGCTACTATTACGACCCACTGACAGGACTCTATTATGACCCAAACTCCCAGGTAAAAACGATGTCAAATGAACAAATACGTGAGCTGAATGTTCAGTAAATCAAGTTTAGTAATATTGCGACCCACTTATTACAATTCATGACTCTTTTTACAGTACTACTACAACCCTCACACTCAGCAGTTCATGTACTGGGAGGGCGACAAGCACACATACATTCCTGCAGCTTCTGGACAGTCAAACACAGAAGGTGATCGTGCAGCCCCCGCAGACTCAATGTTAGCTAACCTTGGCAGCAAGGAGAAAAAAGATAAGCCCAAGAGTAAAACTGCTCAACAGGTACATTTTTACACAAAAATAAATTCACGTCATGCCTTTTTCTGTTTTGTGAATAATTAGTTTGACAATGCACATGATTGTCACCCATGTTAAAAAAGGAAGAGCTTAACTGCATGCCACTAAATGTATTCCCCATGTTGGACTTGTGTTAATAGATTGCCAAAGATATGGAGCGCTGGGCCAAGACTCTCAACCGACACAAGGAAAACATGCGCTCTGCCTCTCCTTCCACTGCAGCCGGTTCCACAGATCGCAGAGAATCTGCCAGCGCTGATGCAGGTTATGCTGTTCTGGAGAAAAAGGTGTTGCATGCTTACACATACCTCATATGCTGAACCAAGCCTTAAAATGATTATTATACCTCAGTAGAGCTAATGTAGAAAATACTTGGTAGGTTAAAAAAGAAAAAAAGTGGGGGGTGGTGAGAGTTGCAGATCCCATTGAATGTTTTCCTCTCTCCCCCAGGGGGCGCTGTCAGAACGGCCTCAAATTTTTCTGGACCAACTCAGACAAACAGAAGTATGTTGTGTGTGCCATTTCTCTGTTAGGATTTCAACTTGTAGCAGATTCATCTCAGTCTGTTTTTCCCCCCCATATAGTCACCCCCTCCTCAGCACTTGGGTCTTGTTCCAGCCTACAGTGGGGAAAGTGACAGTGAAGATGAAGGAGGCGAAAAAGATGAGAAGGAAGGGAGGATGACTGACTGGGTGAAACTGGCCTGTCTTCTGTGTAGGAGGCAGTTTCCCAGCAAAGAGGCCCTGATTAGGCACCAGCAGCTCTCTGAACTACATAAGGTGTGTTTTCTGCCACTCTATGACAAAGACAATTATTGTCCAGTTGCAAGCCTGGCCATGATCTGAATTTAACTCATCTCTCAAGGCATC
This sequence comes from Hippocampus comes, assembly GCF_001891065.2. NCBI lineage: Eukaryota > Metazoa > Chordata > Actinopteri > Syngnathiformes > Syngnathidae > Hippocampus > Hippocampus comes. The sequence goes on from NW_017805983.1 coordinate 4,548,897, forward strand.
ACTGCATATAATTAGGTCTCCTAAAAAGATAAAAGGTGTTTAGAATTGTGTCATTGCAATTATTTTTTTTAAACTAGCATTTTTTTTCTTTAGCAAAATCTGGAGCAAAGAAGAATGCAAGAAGTTGCCGGAAAAGAGGTTAGTCAAACAGCAACGCCACCAGCATCTTAGATGTGGCAACGTAGCCTCAACTCATTGTTTTTCCCAGATTGTATTGATGCCCTAGAGTTTTTTTTTTTTGTTTTTTTTTAAATATATAAACAGAAACGAACAGATGGACTCCAAGCTCCCGCTTCCAAGAAGAGCAAGTTAAGTGCCATGTAAGAAGACAGTTTTTTTCCCCCCAATCATTTTGTGATGTTTCAATTTTTTTCACAGGAAAGTCCTGATTCAATGCAAGAAATTGCACAAAAGGCCATATTTTTTAATTCTGTTTATCTATCATTCAATACCCATATGATGCTGCTATTTGAATATTGCTATTTACTACTTTACGGTTTTCTCCCTCCCATTCAAGTGCAGTATTCTAAAGTGTTTTTTTTATGCGACTTATTTCATCATTTGGTTACCTTTTTACCTGTCTTTTGACTCTGCCCCTCTCTTTAGTGATGGGATCACAGGCTCAAGCCTTGGTGCCCGAATGCTCCAAGGAGGTGTGAAAAAAGGACTTTTGTTGCGCAATATCCAAATGCAGTGAGCTGTGATGCTGCAATGTGGATTTTGTCCCCGATGCGAAATGGACAAGTACTTTACCCTTCACTGATACGATCACCAGTCCATAACATGTTCTCATATTTGACTAACTTCACTTTTGCATCTTTTAACTGGTCCAGCAGAGGATGACAGAACATTCATTGGATCAGAATATCACCCCACCCTGCCCCCTACACCCTGATGATGCCAAGTCCTGCCTGTTTGACAAATAAGCTTGCTCTCATCGCAGTGAATGACATTTTCTAATGACAGTCTATGCACCATTGATTTTTTTTCTTTTTTTGCTTTATTTAAAGGGGAAGTCAAGCCAAGACATTTATCAACAATAACATGTTCTATGCACCCCCACTCGTTAAAACTCTCTATTCTGATTAATGTTGCGTTTCTAGAATATGAATTAAGCCACAATGACCGTCACGGCTTACCTGCTTTCTGGGTTTGATCGTGTGACGTTCACAATCTGAGTGAGCCCCAAGTCAAGTCAAGTCAAGCTTTATTGTCAAATATGCTCTATGTGCAACATACAGCACAGATGAAATAACTTTCCTCTCTCAACCACAGTGCAAACATGCAGTGCATTGAAACACACACAGCTAAAAATAAGGGCAGCGAACTGAACTGCATAAAAATACATAAAGACATAAATATAGACAACTAAAACAATAAATAGCAAACAACAGACAACCATGGGCACTTGTGATTATTGCGTGCACTATGATGTCAATTTCAGTTGAGAGCAAGTGGCAAAAGGGCCACCCACTGAGAAGAAAAAAAATGTGTGTATTTTGCCACTTAATACATATTCTTCAAATGCAATATTAATCAGAATGTCATGTTCTGAGTAGTGTGGCCACATTGTCAATTTGAACAATTGACTTGACTTCCTGTTTAATGCTTTATGCCTTGTCATTCAGTGAATGACTGCTAATAGTACTGTGTACAATACTAATTGCATGTACATTATTTTTACCACTAAAAGAAGAAAGTTAGGGATAAAATGTCATTTTACAGGTATGAATCCAAATTCTTATTCAGTTGTTTCTCAAGAAGGTTGTCTTTTTAGTGTTTTGGTCTATGCGACTGTTAGAAATAAATAATGTGTTACGTTGTGTGGTTGTACCACCTGAAATGTTGATTCTTTGGAATGATGTGATATGTAAAATAGGAGCTATATAAATATGTATATTTTGCAATACATACACTACTGGTTAAACAAATCTGTATGTATGTGTGTATATGTTTATATATGTATATATTTGTGACACACAAATATAAGAGAGCGCGAGCCCACTTTGCAGCTACTTAATACTGTGCACGTTTTTGTGTTAAAATTCACATTGTCGCGAGAGTATATGTATGAGAGAGCACGAGCCCACTCTGCAGCTACTTAATACACGTTTTTGTGTTAAAATTTACATTGTCATTCAACATCACAGACACTAAAGTTGAAGCCCTACCTTGTTTATTGTGAAGTAGAAAAGATGCCCACGCTCTTACACCACACGTGTGGCGGTGTCTGTCTCCATGGTAACGGACAACATCGCAGCCCCAACTTGAAAACGGGACTTTAACGGTCAGTCGTCCATCAAGAGTTACCTTGGGTGGCAACAGGATTGCAAATGACTGACCCAAATGGACGAGGAATCTGTGTCGTCGGATGTGGAAAACGGTGAAGAAAATCAAGACGAGGACGAAGAAGCAATCGAGGTAACGATTATCGTTCGACCAACTGCTTGAAAATGTAACAACCCACAATCACCATCTGATCACAAGTATGCTGAAAGTTACTGTTTTATTTGGGCTTTAAGTTGCTACTTATTCAATGGTGTGAATAGTTTTGGAGAAGACCCCCATATGTTTTTGGGGTGTGTGTGTGAGCACGTTCTGTTGGAGTACGCGTTAGCTTCCGGTTTTGCGAGCTTTCATTTGATACTCCGGCCTCCATTTAAAAAAAAATAATCCAAAACGTGCATGTTAGGTCCACTGCAGACTACAGTTTGTCCAGCTCTACTATCTTAACCAAACAAAGGGTTCGAAGCAAACAAACAGCAAAAAAAGTAATAATAAACACATACTGTATTTACCAAAGGGCTTTTGCGCATAAAAAAATATCAAGGCTGTCACAAAACTTCTGAACATGAAACCAATGCTTGTACATTTTTCACAAAAAAAAAAAAACAAACTCAGAATGTTATTATTGCACTACAGTACTGTTCTTCCTGCATACTATGGCCCGGAATTTAACCCATGACCCCTGCACTGTGAGGTGGACGATCAGTGCTAACCAATCCACCACCGTGACATCTATCTATCTATCTATCTATCTATCTATCTATCTATCTATCTATCTATCTATCTATCTATCTGGCCTAATCAAGGTGTAGTACAGGGCAGTAGAAGACCCAGTAAAAAAAAAAAAAATGTAAATAACTAAGACATCTGACATCCAGAGATGATTGGTGACCTTAAAACTACAATTAACCCCTTCATATTCTCAGGTTAGCAGCCACGATTCACATATCCACATGATTTTTATTCAATATTTTGGAATTACCTTCACCGTCATCAAGGACGCACACAGTCACTGTTGCAATCTATTCACTTTTTATTAAACAGAACAGCAACAAAACACATACCAACCAGAGCTGCTGATGGCCACAACTCACGCCCATACGCTCAACACTCAGACTGTCTGTCCGAGCCAGTCTTCACTTGTCCCCTTTCACAAACATCGCACCCCTCCCCTCCACTGGAGTGACCCCTACCCTCGCATGCACAATTATCAATGAACAGAAATTACAAATTGTATTTTTATTTATATATTAGTATACTACAGAGGACAAATTTCTTGTGTGTTTTACATACCCTGTACTTGCTGAAGAGATGATTTTGATTATGATCGGTTTTTGAAAATGTTTCTAAAACTATTTATTTGTTTTTTTTCTTTCATCAAGAGGGCAAAGTGTTGACGCGGGCCACATGCGAATAATTCCATAATTGTTAATGAATTGTTCAGTGTGCTCCACCTCCCTACTGAAATCCGTGTTGATGCATCCCTTCCCTTTGTTTTATTAACAGGTTCGCCCCTTGGATCAAGATATTATAATTCCAGGTCTGTCTTTACTGTGCCGAACAGGAAATGGATTGAGACACGCATTCATTAAAGTCGTCCTAAAGGACAAGTAAGAGGGCAAAATTGCCAACCTAGCAAATCTGTTCAAGCCTAAACCTCCACTTCTCTGCTTGTACTTAATATAGAAGATTAAGTGACATGGCTGCGATCAGCAATTACGTTCACCTTCGGTTCATGGACGTGTCCAACAACCGCATTTCTGACCTTTCACCTCTGTCATCCCTCACTCAGCTTCTTTGGCTCAAGGCAAGGATTTTTTTTTTCTTTTTTTATAATCAAGAAAAAAAATGGCACTTTGTCATCCACTCTCGCTCTGTGATTCTTAGTGTGATACAGGCGCCACTACTAGTCCACGAAAGAGTCACTTGAAGAGCAGTGTTATTACAGTATTCAAATTATGCATAATGTTACAGTGGCTTAAATTTTAACACTGGTATATTGTTTAGTACTTATATGTTACTGTATTTTAATATTGGTCGTTATGGTGGTACTTGGAGAGAAAGCATTTGTTGAGGTGGTCTTGTAAATAATTTGAGAACCACTACTCTAACTGAAGTTCGAACTGGACTGTTTCTTAGATTGACAAGAATTATGTTACATGCTTCCAAGGACAAACCTTTTCTCAGCTGGCCTACCTGCAGTGGCTGAGTATGGCAGCAAACCGGCTCACTGAGGTGGAAGGTCTTGTTGGACCAGCTTTGGAGAGTCTCAATCTTTCAGGTTTGGCTGATGAATGCATCTGAATAAGTGTCGTAAACCATGAGCATACGTTTGTCTTCAAGTCATGTCCGTCCTTTACTTTGCTTACAGGGAACCGTATACAGAGATTGAATGGTCTTGAGAGTTGCCTTTTTTCCAAACTGGCTACATTGGAGCTGAGAGGAAACCGCTTGACTACAACTAATGGCATTAACCTTCCTAATCTGCAGCGATTATATCTGGTAAAAAAAAAAAAAAAAAAAAGTCAGTTATAAAATGCTCGATTAAAATACATAAGTCTCTGCCTTTTGTGATTGTGTTCTTTCTCCGTATTTGAGGCCCAAAATCTTATTACAAGTCTTGAGGGCATGGAGAAGTTAGAGAGTCTCACCACTCTCCACCTCCGTAATAACAAACTTGCCAATCTGGACGGACTCAGCGCCAACATGAAATGTCTCCAGTACCTCAATATCCGGTAGGCTGTACAGTGATGCCACACTAAGAAAAATCAAAAGCAACAACATTACATTCCTGTATCTCTCCCTTTCCCCCACAGAAGCAACGACTTCCTTGACGAGACCTGTCTTCGGGCTCTTGGCCATGTGTCCAAAACCCTGCGAGTCGTGGTCCTCTCTGAGAATCCACTGGACGGGACCACAGATTACCGGCCATATGTCCTGACTCTCATTCCAAAACTGGAGCGCCTTGATAAAGAGCCTGTTTCTCTGGAAGAGAGGGCTGAGGTGTGGAAGACAATTAAGGTGAACAAAAATAAAGAAAAAGAAAAGCACTGTGGTTTACACTTCACTTCAGGGAAAGTTTGTTCCTTTATTGCTTCTTCTAATGGTATGCCATTTGTCATTTCAGGAACTCAAAGAGGAAACAGCCTAAGTTAAACGTTTGCAATAGTTGCTCCACTTCCTGGAAAAGACTGGTTTGGATGGATGCCTCTGTAGAAACTTAAAAATGGTCATAGCTTGCATACATTGTTGTCTAATGCACTATATTATGGTTGTTTTTACTTAATTACATCTATTCCAAGAATCGCAAATGCTTAAAATCATACCTGACAGGGTTTCATCTTCGCAGTCACTTCTTTATTTCTCTGTGTAATGATGACCAAGTGATTTTGCGATCATTTCCCTGTTGACAACAAAGCAATTGCACTTTTAAAGTGTCACGACACTAGTGTGGTGGTGAGTCGCAATACACACAGGCAGACATATTTAGTGCTACAGGTTACCAGTGAAAATGTGAGTGCTGCTATTACATTTTCATACCTCATCATTGAGTTGTTGCCAGAGAGTGAAAATTAACTTATCTTCCAATAAAGGAAGTGAGTGCAGCTATGCTTGTCATCTTACAGCATGCGACCTTGCTGGTTCTCTGAGAGAAGAAGAACATGCGGTCTGTGCAAGGGGTCCCCAACATGGTGTCGGCGGGCAGCAAGCCTCCAAGGACCACATGAGTAGCCTGCCCGCCTCTTTTAAAATTCGCTCACCAGTGAAGGGACATTGGGATTCCCTATGCATGTTGTTAGTTGACGTGATCATTTGAAAATGTGAGTGCACTTCGAAATAAAGAGTTGCACATTGAGTTTCCTACCCTGTAAACATTGTTGATCATTATTGTGACAAATTGTGAACATAAGTGTCTTCACCTTGATGAATAATAATACATTTCATTTATAAGCGCCTTTCAAAACACTCAAGGACACTTTACAACCAAAACAAGAACAATGAAACCAATCATGATTTAGTAATAAAAGATAATAATTAAAGGTAATTTGAGTAAATCTGTGATTTCAGAAGTGTGTGTCCAATTTATATCCATCACATCAATCAGTACCCAAAAAAATAGCTCTGTAAGTTGGTGATCCACAATAATGTGAACCCTATCTCAAAATTAAAATTATTTAAAACAGTTGCTGTCACAACAGCAGTTTCAGTTTTATCAGGTAACAATAGCGATTGGACACTTAAGGTCTATTTGTAGAATACTTTCCTGTGGTGGGACGTAGTACAAAAAACGTGCTGACAAATATTTAGTTACAGTTAAGTAGATTTCTCTGTATTTGAACATTTTTTTCAGATTTTGATTGTTTTTTACTGCCTAAATTTTAAAAAGGATATATGGACTTTTGGTTTGCGAAAATAGCCTTGTTACCTTTTTTCCGCCCCAATTTCTACTTTTACATTTAAGTACATTACAGACTCGACTTTTTATATAGTTGAATCAGTATTTGGCACTTCCTATTTCCTGTGTCTTCAGGGATCAGAGAGGTTACTTCCGCTTTTTGAATGACGGCGTTTGGTAGGCGGGGCTTGAGTATATTTAAACGCCCTCATTTCGGGAGCTTCTGTCCTCCTGCTCAATAGACGTCGGCGTGGTTTTCCACCGAAACCGGGAAGTAGACGCCAGATAAAACAGCCCAGTGCACCATTTGTTTTAGCGACTCAGACAGTCAAAAGGAAGGCAACCCTAGCAACAACGGCCATGCCCGACCAAGCAACTATGCAGGCGCTCAAGGACGTCGCCAACAAGCTGCGAATTCACTCCATTAAAGCAACATGCGCCTCCAACTCCGGGTAAACTTCTCAAACGGGCTTCTTTAGCTGTTTCGACGCTACGTGCGAGCTCATTGCAGACCATTATGTCGTGCTGACGGCCACGAGGCTTTCTGTAGGCCTTGAAGCACGCACGTGCAGCACACCAGTTGACTGTCGTAAAAAAATACGGTGATGTATGTATTAGCCATGTATTTACTTCGAAGTCATCCTGAGTCGCGTTACTGATTTAAATAGTGTTACGCCATTACAACGACGTCCCTAATATGCTGGACTGCAGTATTTCTTTAAGGCGGGAAAAATGTTTCTAACTATTTTTGTTAACAACGGTCACCTGATGCGTCACGTGCTGACCACACATGCATCCCAGATGTTTCGGGGACTCAATAAAACAATCAATGAGTCCCGTGCGCAACGTCCTGTGACTAAAAACCGGAAAACAGTTTGGTGGACTTCCGGTGCATTTTGCGATAACGAGCAGAACCGTAGAGTGATGACATGATGGTTCGAACCCCGATTTGCTCATATTTAGTTTGTGTCGCGAGTTACGAACGTCTCTGATGAAATACAGTAGTTTGTAGTCTGCAGTCATACAAATTTGTGTCGCTGAAATGTTTGTTGGATTGCGTAAGTTCACCCGGTGTTGGTAACCGTTGCGTCATTACCTTGTGTATCTTTTGGCAGTGCGACAAGCCGTTCTGCTAAATGCAAACACTTCCTTCACGGAAGTCACCCCAAACAGGTTTTGCGGACAATACTGTATTTCCTTGTCAAGCAACAGTTAATGCTGTTGTTTTCTGACACTTATTTTTTTGCTTAACGCAGACTCATCCTTGTGCTTTTTAGCAGCTATTTCCCAGTGAGAACAGGGTGTGCTCACTTGTGCAGCTACATTTCAGTTTAGTTGCATCGACCCTTAATAAAAATATATATATATATGTTGATGATGGAATTTTTTTCAAAATTATTTTTCTTGGTCTCCATTTGTTTGTCACAAAAACCTGTCATTTGAACAGGGGAGGGTGTAGACTTTTATTGAGATGGAAAGATCTCGACTGAATCTTTTGCGTGAAGTGGTATGTAATGGAGGAACTTTTTCTAATTGGCTCTTGGATCCGAAGTCGCATACCAGGAAGCATTCACACAGATTGCCTTTTTGCGCTGACATTTAAAACAAGATTTAAATCTCATCTACTTTGATTCTGAATTCATGCCTTTAATTTCCCCTATTTCCCAGCAGGACACCGCTTGGCAAAAGCACAGTGGGTAAATTTGCATCCTGTGGAAAAGGAGGAACATAACCATAATGACTGACAATTTGGCATGTTGCAAGTTTGGTAGAAATGGTGCCGTTTAAAGTGCAAGCCACATGGGGAAGCTGAGATGCTGTTGAGTACAGAGATTTCAAAAAAAAATCTTACAATACTCTGACCACTATTTCAGCATCTAACAGTTCAAGTTTGCATGAGTTCATTTTTGGGGGTGGAGTCTTGAGGGGTAACTGACAATTTAATAATGATGTGATTTTGTGGATGTTCTTACAAAATATCAAAGGTTGATGTGTGTATGCTAACATGCTCAGAGTGTAACAAGATTTTTAATGATGTTCCAGAAGAATCCATATTTGTAACATTTGCATGTTTTGTGCAGAGTTCGTATTTTATTTTATTTTTAACCGAATATATTAAAATTCTCACCTCGGTCTTCCTCCTCAGCCACCCCACATCCTGCTGCAGTGCAGCCGAGGTCATGTCTGTGCTGTTCTTCCACACCATGCGCTATAAAGCCGACGACCCCGGCAACCCGTGCAATGACCGCTTTGTGCTATCAAAGGTTTCGATGTGTACATGTTTGAGCTCAGCTTTACACGTAGCATGTTAGAACGGTCATAATGTTCCCACCTGCCTCTTTTCAAGGGGCATGCGGCGCCAATCCTGTATGCCGCCTGGGCTGAGGCCGGTTTTGTGAAGGAGTCTGACCTCCTCAACCTGCGCAAGATTGACAGCGACCTGGAGGGGCACCCCACACCAGTAAGACGAGAGCTCCAAGCTCCTCTTGCTGTACATCATTTCTCTTTGAGGTCACTGAACAGGCGTGCATTGATATGTATTCTTTTGTGTTCCCAGAAACTGCCTTTTGTTGACGTGGCAACTGGATCACTGGGTCAGGGCCTTAGTGCTGCCTGTGGGATGGCATACACTGGGAAGATGTTTGACCGGGCCAGGTGAATATGCGTACATTTGACCGTTTATATTGGGACTGTGTGTGTGGCCACTCATCCTGCAGGGAATCAATTTGGCAGGCTAAAGTTTTTTTTTTTTTTTTTTTCAAATGAAATTTGACCCTGGAAAGTAGGGCTGCTACAATGAATCTAATAACTCAAATTGGCTTACAGAAAAGGTTGAAGTAAAATCTCTGCCTCATCACTGGCTAATGTTACTGAAGTCACTCACAGCGCTCCCGGTCGAAAAGATGGTGGTGAGCCAGGTGGAAAGAGTTCATGAAAGGCAAATTCCAAAGTTGGGCCAGGCAGCGGGAGGGAGTCGACAAAATGAGTCGACCTCAACAATAGTTTGACACTAACTTTGATGAAGAAACTGCTCTATTTAATAGATGTGATAAGTGGTAGGCTGCTCTAGTCTAACATTTATCGTGAGTCATGGATTCCGCTGGCATATGTCTTTACATGCTGTCCTTATCAGTTACTCATCAGCTTTGTCTTACTCAGCATCTCCTGCACCTTGGTGATTGAATCGGTCTCTTGTCGTTGACTGGCTCATTTTATCAAATGACTACAGCACAAGAATGGATAATGTTAAAAGAAACATTTTCAAAACCAAATAATTCCAATTTGATTTCTGTGACAATATTTTGAACACTATTGGTCATTGCTCCTGTAGGCCAGGCCATTTCCTGGATGTACCAATAATTAATTGTTTGTATTTATTTATTTCCTGAAGTTACCGTGTGTACTGTTTGCTGGGAGATGGAGAGTGTTCCGAGGGTTCCGTATGGGAAGCCATGGCCTTTGCTGCCTACTACAAGCTGGACAACCTGGTGGCTATCATGGATGTTAATCGGCTCGGTCAGAGTGATCCGGCACCCCTCCAGCATCAAATGGATGTCTATAAAAAGCGCTGCGAATCCTTTGGGTTAGTTACCACTTCAGTCTACTCATGGGCAAGATGACTAAAATGAAATCAACCAACCATAAGGTTCTTTTGAGTGTCATGATCTTTAGATTGGGTATAAATACATTGTTGATGGCAAAAAAGGTGAGTTAAATAATCTGTCGGCGATTATTATAATTGTTAATTGCCAGTTTTAAAGCATCTATACTGAAAACTAAAGAGTAATTCAACAGTTTAGTCACATTAAGTCAATGTTTAAAAACAAAAGTTAAACAGTATTTTTACTCAGCAGTACAACAAATGTAGAACAATAGAAAGTGGCAATGTATTAGTTTAGTCTTGAATAATTCAGCAGGTATGAAAAATCGCAAATAAACAAATTGCCCCCTCTGAAAACCTTTTTTGAAGTGGCGTTATTGTCATTGCTACAATGTGCTTGATCGGATTGTTTTCTCCCCAAAGTATCGCATTTTGAGAAGGTAAATCATTTTAAATTGGATTTCAGTCAAATACTACATAAGTTTTTAAGAGCCATTTAGTATGTTTGAAATGCATTATTTGACATGGACTAAAATGAAAACTACGAAACCAAATCTTTCACAGTATGCTGTCATGAATGCTGATGGCACTGCAACAGTTTTAAATATTGTCACCTTAGCTAATGGAACCCATTCAGTGTTGTGAAGGCTTGCATACAGCTTACGGTGATATATTTTAATTTGTTTTCTGTAGCTGGAACACAATCGTTGTGGATGGGCATGATGTGGAAGCACTCTGTCAAGCTTTCTCGAACGCTCAGCAGACTCGCGGCCAGCCCACTTGCATTGTTGCCCGGACGCTTAAGGGAAAAGGCCTCAAAGGTAGGAGGGTGTTTCACGTCGTCCTATTCAACATTTACTTTCCACGTTTACTCAGTGGCTTTTATTTTTGGCAAGGTATTGAGAATGAATTGAACTGGCACGGAAAGCCCATCCCCAAGGACACGGTGGATGGATTCTTGAATAACATACTGGGGCAAATCCAAAATCCCAACAAGACCTTGTGTCCTGAACTGCCCAAGGATGACGTCACACCTGCCGACCAAAGAATGATCCCCCTGTCCGAACCTCCATCCTACAAGAGCGGTGAAAAGGTCTTTTTTTTTTTTTTGGTACATTTACCCATTGAAAGTTTGTTGTTGATAGGCTTGTAATTTGTAAAACGCCGGCCTCGACAGTGGGAACAGAATACTGTGGGTAGAAGGTTGCTTTGCTGTGTCGATTACGTGGTTAAACAATTTGTGGTAACTTCTGTTCTCTGCCCTTTCAGGTGGCAACGAGGCGTGCGTACGGTGATGCACTGGCCAAGCTGGGCCGATCAAGCAGCAGAGTGGTCGCCCTCGATGGGGACACCAAGAACTCCACGTTCTCCATAACCTTCCAGAAATCTTTCCCTGACCGCTTTATCGAGTGCTTCATTGCTGAGCAGAACATGGTAAATGAGATCCAAGTTTTCTGAGGCGAACACTGAACGATACCGTCTTATTTTCAATTCCTCACTTGGAAATGTGACTCTTGGTAGTATTTCACTCAGTCACTGGTTGGGTTAGCCAGATAGTGTAGTCCTCAAGCCTAAGGAGTATTTTCGTTGACTCTCTGCTGCTGCAGGTGGGAGTGGCAATTGGCTGCGCTGCTCGAGACCGCGCTGTGGTATTTGTCAGCACGTTTGCTGCCTTCTTCTCCAGAGCCTATGACCAGATCCGAATGGGAGCCATTTCTCAGTCTAATGTCAACTTTGTGGGGTCCCACTGTGGCGTCTCCATTGGTGAGGTTTTGGAATGACATCTGCACGCTTTCCTCTTTTTATGTTTTACCGAGTGAGTGCGCAACAATGGCCTTTTATCATTCCAGGTGAGGATGGTCCTTCTCAGATGGCGCTCGAGGACCTGGCCATGTTCCGTGCCATCCCTACTTGTACGGTGTTTTACCCTAGTGACGCAGTGGCCACCGAGAGAGCTGTGGAGTTGGCAGCAAACACAAAGGTTGCACTTTATTTATTTATTTATTTATTTTTCCTTGGGCGGAACATTGCCAACTTGCTTTTGACATTTCATTGATTTCCTCAGGGTATGTGTTTCATCCGAACCAGCAGACCAGACACGCCAATCATCTATTCTGCACAGGAGCTTTTTGAGCTTGGTGTAGCCAAGGTGAATAGTCATTCTTATCTGCTTTAAGGTTTGTACAAAGAACCTTATGTAATGAAACTTGACCCCCACCAGGTTGTGCGCCAGTCTAACAATGATCTTGTGACTGTGATTGGAGCTGGTGTCACTTTGCATGAGGCTCTGGCTGCTGCTGACATGCTGCAAAGTGAAGGTATGCCTGTACTGCCCTCTAGTGGTTCTGTGTACAAATGGGGGTTGCAATCTATCGTCACAAAAGACAGTGGTCATCAGAACTGTCCTTTTTATAAAAAGCTCTGATTACTTGAATTCTGTCCTTTTTTTTTTTTTTTTAAAGGGAAAAACATTCGTGTGATTGATCCATTCACTATCAAGCCTTTGGATGCGGACACCATTTTGGCCAGTGCAAAAGCCACAGGGGGACACATCATCACAGTGGAGGACCACTACAAGGAGGGTGGGTGGTGTGGTTTGTCTTGGATTGTATGCGTGAGTGTTTGGATCCTTTAAGGCAGGGGTGTCAAAGTCAAATGGACGGAGGGCCAGATAAAAATTTTTGCTGCAAGCCGAGGGCCGGACTGATCGAATGTTCATTGAAAATTTTAAAAATAACCACATGTTGTTTATTGAACCAAATTTAATTGACTGAAAACCTAACAAATACATTCCAATACGGTCAGATAAATAAAGCAACATTTTTTTATGGCTATGTCAGTAAACTTTAATTTTGTACAGGCACAAAAAAATTTCCTTTGTATAAAAATACCCATAACATGAATGAAAGAAGCCGATATTATTCAAGGCACTATCACTAGTCCATATTTTCTCTTTTAGCAAAAGTAGGCTAAATTTACTTAAAAGAAAAACAAATAATAGTGCAGTAATTTTCGATCATTTACTCGAATAAAATATTTTTAAAACATAATTGGATTGAAAAACAACAAAATAAAGTGCAAAAATGTATAAACCAAAAACAACACTTTCTTCAAGAAGTAACAAGCAGCGAAAGCAAATATTGCACTTTAATTTTTAAACTTGAACTGAGTAAAAACGCTTAATATGTGATTGCACAGTATATTATAAGTAATATTCACTTCTTTGAGGCTGAGGCTGATACTCGGTGGTGTCTTAACTTTTCTACAAGTTCATCAATATTTGGGGTCAGGCTCTGAGCTGAGCAAATCCTCAAAATTGAGTGAGGGTGTTCAGCAGTAAATCGACTTCTGTG